>NC_079433.1:6603365-6623365 GCF_026213295.1 Gadus chalcogrammus | reverse complement strand
GTACCTTGGCACGATGAGTGGAAGGCATCAGCAGAACTTGCTGAAGGACGCTCGGATCACAGATGGCGTTTAAATCCCGCAGAGTTTTTATCCGCTGCTGAAGGCTTTTTGAAAACTAAATGGAGATGTTGAAGGAAACAGGACAGTGGAAGAAGCATAATAGCAAACAAACTGAAAGAAAACTGCGGTCCAGCGATTCAAATCAGGCGGATGACTTATTAACACTGTTGAAACACAACATAGCAAACAACAAAGAACAAATGTACAAATGTTCGGCAAACGCTTGTTAAATGGATGCGTCAAGAATTATGGTTACTTAATCACGTCCCTAAAGGTAACTTTTAATAGCTCAGCAGACCCAATCGGCTAATCCAGCTCACTCTAATTAGCGTGTCTTTCACCTGGAACTTCTACAGCATTAATCCTCTCTTAGTCAGTGGTTTTCCTCAGTTACAGATCCCTTTAATTCCCTGGTAGTTGACAGACTGAAAGGAACAATTATCTCAGTGCCTGCTCTTTTTTAAATGAAGAAGATACTTTGCTATTCAACCTGTTAAACACATCCATTAGATAATTTGCCAATCAAATATTAGATAAGACTCATTAAAAATAGTGACAGCTTCTTGGCCAATGGCCAAAGGGGGCTAATAATGGCTGTTCATTGTTCTGAATGGCTATCTTCGACTGGTTATGGTTCTTAACTCCCGGCCGAAAGTTCTGGATTCAAACCCAAAGGGCTTGCAGCCAACCTGTTCCCTTCCTTCTCATTAATGCCATGTATCTGAATAAAGTGCACCGGGAGCCTAATCGGATGTAAAATTCAATCGTAAAAGCAACTGGTTATAGCCTATATCTTCTTCTTCGGTCACATGGCGGTTAACAGCTCTCAGGCACGTGTGTGTGTGTGTGTGTGTGTGTGTGTGTGTGTGTGTGTGTGTGTGTGTGTGTGTGTGTGTGTGTGTGTGTGTGTGTGTGTGTGTGTGTGTGTGTGTGTGTGTGTGTGTCTCCCTGCTTGTGTGCCACCATGCTGGTGATCCGTCAACATGGACTAAAATCATAATGAAAGGCCTTCATGAAAGAGGGCCATACCGATTTTCAGGCTCGTCCGCCACTTCTCTGGGGCCTTCTTTTTATGACTTCCCAGTTTATTAGAAGCGGGAGCACGTCTGGTAGGGAATAGAATATGCTAGAATATGCTGATAACGGATCGTCCCATCGATAGTTTAGACATGTTTCATTCCCGCGGCTGATCTGCGCTCCTATTTGGATATCGAACGCGGGTGATACCGATATGCCGGCTCTCTCCAGCAGAACTAGCAGGATTAGCTTTTATTCAGTGCAGACTGCTTAAGCCGCCCGCATCCACGGCCAGCAGAGAGCCTCCGTGTCGATAAAGGGGATAAATCTCGGAACAGGAGACGAGAACATGACGGGTCGTTCTTTATTTTTTATGGAGTAGACCCCAGTCCCCCGTTGCACCCATCTATGCACTTCTGTGGGCTGCCTTTTTATTATTTTCTTGGAATAGGCGTGGGGTTTCTTTCAGGGTGAAGTGTGAGATGGATACTGTAGTGAGCAGAGCTTCCTCGAGGCTTCTGGATTTTGTGCTGAAAGCTTCAAAAGTTTCCAAAAAAAGTTAATTTCTTTCCCTTTGCTCTCTTCAGTCATGTATATATATATATGTCCTTGCTTTCAAGCGGAACTTGATTCAAAAAACCTAAACCAAGGTTCGGAATACAAACTCTGTAATATCCGACCCATATCGGGCCATTCCCCTCGAGGTTACTTTTCTTTTCACACCGAAGCCTTCGAGGAACAGCGTGAGGAAGAAAGACCTTCTCCTCTCTTTGAGAAAATGGGAAAGAAATGTGAAGAGGAAGGAACCAGCAACCTGCAGTTGTGCTCGCAAACGTACGGGCCGGGGGAAAGCACCGCTGGATGGTCTAGCCATGGCGGAAGTAGTTCACTCTGTGCCAAAACCTCCATGATTCTTTGATCCTCAATGTTTGCGTTATATCGGACGGAAACCTTGAGTCATGGTTCCTCTACCCGCTCCTAAATGACACGTCGAAAACAAGACTTTGGATAAACGTCTACCAAATGATAATAGAAAAATGGGGGGCGTCCCTGTTTCCTCATCAGCTGTTCAGTCTGTTCCGTTGATGATGGATGGGAACCTTTTGCTCCATCGTGTCACCACGGTCAGAGCATCCCTCGGCGGAGTGCAACGCAGGCGGTCCACCTTTCCAGGCGAGCGGAAAGCAGCAGCCTTTCCCCCAGGAGTAAACTGCAATGCAGGGTCTTCACCCACACCAGACACGCAAGTTTTTTGACGGCAATTAATGACTTAGTTAATTAAGTACACAACAAAAACTCATGAGTCCAACGGTAACACTGTCACGAGTGGTTTAAAAGGTGTAAAAGGCAGGTATGTATCGCTTTTTAGAACGGCCGGTAACCCCGGTTTGGAGGAACATACGTATTGGGGAGGGTTGGATCAGATTTGTGTTGTTTATATTAACTACAAATGTACTCCTCTTTTGTTAGAGTCATTTGTTCGGCGCTCCCTTAAAAACACAACGATTTCTACTCCTGCAGTCAGCCCTTGAGGATCCATAGTCCGCGATCGATTCCCTGAATGTAGCACGAATAAAACGTGTAGTGCTGCCCACCCTGGGAGAGGAACCTCAAATGGTTAGGGGGTCTGCTCAAAATCGAAAGATACTACCTTTGTCAACGACCCACCTGCACTATTGAGCTTTCAGAGGTTCTACATCAAGTACATTGTCTCTACGGTTCTTAGAAAAAAAAAAAAACATAAGATGGTTCTATATTACCTTTGGGATATTTCCGGGGCTCGCTCTGCATGCGAGCGGTTGTATTTGTACATGCTCCATGCAGAACCGGTTGTTTTAAGAGTGTAGACGTTACATGAGCAAGATGCCCACCCCCGACCTGCTCCTCAATTTGTCACCTATAGGGTCACCACCTGTGGTTTCGACCCAGAATGCATTGCTTTAACAGTTTGAGGTATTCTAGATTGCCGAGAGCCAACACATTAACCAGGTGGTTGATTGCTGTGAGAGAGACACGTTCACGTGTCGTGGTGGGAGCGCTTCTCCAATTCGCATTTCTCTAATTTGAGGAGAATGAGGAACCATGCATCCATCCAAATGCATCCATATTCCCACAGACATGCACACATTAATCTAGTACACACATCATCAGTCATTGGAGAACACATGCACACATGCACACACACACACACACACACACACACACATATATATAAACTAGCAGGGGGAGGGGGGGGTCTTTGATACGCATGAGAGCGGCAGATGTTATTGGAAGGTCTCATTCTCATAGTCAATTTAATCCTAATTTATAGCCCTCTCTCCTCCCTCTCCTCCCTCTCCTCCCTCTGCACTCTCCGTCCCTCCTGTCTACCTCTGCCTATATTTCCCCTCTCTCTCTCTCTCGGCCTCAGCGTTAGTGAGTAATCTATGGTCATGCAGTAGTATCGATTCCACTCCTCAGCTAGGCGGCTGTGAACCCAGTTCCCTCTTGTTATGATCGAAGGCTGGGCTCTCTAATCTCACAGGCCCCTCCATCTCCTCTCCGCTTTGATTCCAGACCATGGCAGACCTGAGACGTTTTTTTTTTTTTTTTGGTGGTGGTGGTGGAGGGAGGAGAGAAAAAAAACCCTGCTTTAAAAGTTTAACAATACACTAAAAGAGATCTAAAGACATGAAGTGACTGGGTGATGTAAGACTAACTGTTTGGTTTTCTCTCAGGGGGGATCGGGGGTGCATGAGGCGGGCTGATGTAGTGATTGGAGACGTGCATGGATGTCTGCCTTGGGGCGTCGGTGTGTTTGTCTAGTCGACCAACCGAAATCCAAGGCCTCGCACTTTAAAGGCAGTGGTGGGGGCAGAATGCATCAGCGGCCCGCTTGCCAACGCAAGCTATTTGCCCCCAGAACAGCTGAATCGGTCCGTCCATTCAAGTCAGCCATGTGATTGTCTACTGTTGGTACCCTGGGGGCTGAGATAGTGACTGGATAATGGTTGCAGCGGTACCGAGTTTGAGCTTAAATCTCTGCACGCTACTGCTAACTCCTTATTCTTAATCAAACGGCTTGGATAAAAGTGTCTGCTGATTGAATAAATAATACTAAATCGTTTTTCTCTTTGTGACAATGTGCGTGTGTTTGTGTGGGTGTCTCTACCCCCCCAGCCTACCAGCTCAGAGTGTGCCAGCCCCCTCCTGAAGTCTCCAACGTCAACCTGTTGATGGAGGACGGAGAGCTGGAGATAGGTGAGTGCGCGTCAGCCGTGCCACTCCACAAACTGTCAGTCAATCACCATCACAAACTGTCAGTCAATCACCATCACAAACTGTCAGTCAATCACCATCACAAATGTGACAACAAAAAACAACATATATACTGTTCCACTGGGTAGCTGAGAAGGTACTAGCAGAACTACCACTAGTAGTAGTATTAGTACTAGTAGTAGAAGAGGGAGTCGTCTGGAATAATGGGGGTTCATACCCTTGAGCAAGGTACCTCCTTCCCTTACCCATAACCCATAACCCATAACCCATAACGGCCTTCCTGTGGAGACAGGATGCTGCCTCCACCAGCGCCAGCCCTCCCACCGACCGTGGCGTCGCATACGCATGTGTGTGGGTGACTGAATGTGAAGGACAGACCTAACTGAATATAAATGAACATGTTTTGTTTTTACACTGTCGACAGCCCATTGAAGATATGTATAGAAATATCAAGGGAAGTGAATCATTGAAATATCCTCGCCCACACACACAGGTGACATCATCAGGTACCGCTGCCTCCCTGGCTTCTCATTGGTCGGCAGTGAGATCCTGACGTGTCGCCTCGGCGATAGACTGCAGATGGACGGGCCGCCCCCGACCTGTCAAGGTATGTGTGTGTGTGTACGTGTCTGTGTGTGTGTGTCTGTGTGTCTGCCTGTGCACGTATTTTCAACTCAATTATTTAATCCTTTTTGAAAACCAGGAAAAGTTATTTCATTTGTTGAAGATGAATGAAAAATATCCTATAGAGGCCTTGGCCTTGTCCTCTCTTTCAACCCTCACCAGTCCAATGTCCCGCCCACGACGTGCGATACGATTCGTCGGGGGTCATCCTGAGTCCTGGTTGGCCAGAGAGCTACCCCAACCTCCAGATGTGTTCGTGGAGCGTTGCCGTTGAGAAGGGCTACAACGTCACCATCACCTTCGAGAGCTTCCACACCGAGAGGGAGTTTGACGTGCTGGAGATATTCGATGGTACAACGCACGCACGCACACGCACGCACACGCACACGCACACGCACACGCACACACACACACACACACACAGAAAAAACAGAGACAGATCATTTTTTTTTGTTATATTTACTTTTTTGCTCTGTATTAATCCAAGCCCCGAGTGACTGCTGCCCGATGCTCTGTCGATGAGCACATGAACATGAAGCTGAAATAACCACAAAATGAATAAAAACATGCTAAACAATGCCAAATAAATAAGACGCGACACAACCCCGGGCCCTTTCCAGAGAAGTCTCTAAACATTCGTCAAATGTCGTACCCACCCGCCCCTCAACCCACCTGTCCTCCCCTCAACCTTGTCCTCCTTGGTCTCCCCCCCCCCAGGCCCCACTGCCAACAGCCCCACCCTGGCCACGCTGAGCGGGGACCTGGCCACGCCCTTCAACATCACCAGCTCCAGCCACCAGTTCCTGGTGCGCTGGGCCTCCGACCACGGCACCAACAAGAGGGGCTTCAGAATCCGCTATGTTGGTGAGTACCAAAGTATGTATCCCGACTTTACTTTACTACTACTCCCTCTTCTGCCTCTTAATGCATGAAGATAAGAAGGGACGCACAGACAAATGGACAGTGATCCTGCTGTGTATATATAGATATTTATAGACATATACTGTATATATATATATAAATATACATATGTATCAAGCTTCATTGCTGAAGTGCTGTACTGTACAGAGTGAGCGTAGCACTCGGCTGTCCTTCTGTCTGTCCGTCCGACTCCCAGTCTATTACACTACAGGAATCCTTCCGTCTCGTGCGTCCCGTCCAAGATGGGGTGTATATTTTTAGAACAAATGACCCCCATCAGCAAAGAAACTGTCGACGCTGACAGCGTTTGCACTCACACTGCGAGCGCAGCCCGCCGGCCCGTGTGGCAGACTGCCGTCGGATATCGAACCCCTTCCACCGGAGCGGCGGTGCATTAAATCTCACCGATTCCTCTTATTCCTCCAGCACAGCCAAACCAGCCGGGGGGGCCGGGGGCTGGGGGGACGTGATGACATGATTCATGTAAAAAAACGATAGAAAGAAAACAATTTGCTGCAGGAAAGCCGTAACGACTGCAGGGATCATTTGGTCATTAAACACCGCCGGCGGAGATGTAGCATGCCTGTCATAAATACGATGGCTTGTTAAAAACATGATTGCAATCAAGTGGACGCCGCCTTTTCGTGCAGTTCGTTTTTTTATTCATCCGCCGCCGTCGTGTGCGATGTCGCGGCGTCATCAACACACACGGCGATCTAAGTGACACACACACACACACACCGCTGCGATTGTCGGGCCCGGGCGCTAGTTGGGAAGCTCGCTCGGCGCGGCCTCCTGTGCAGTGAGGTTATCGACCTGGCGGGGTGTGATTCATGTCTGTCCGTCCGTATGTCCCCCGTCCCGCCCCGTCCCGTCCCCTTTGCGTTCCTCCAGCGCTGTACTGTTCCACGCCGGACTCCCCGCTGCATGGCTCCATCTCGTCCCAGACGGGCGGCCACGTCAACAGCGTGGTGCGCTGGGCCTGCGACCGCGGTTACCGTCTCCTGGGCAACGCCACCGGCACCTGCCGCCGCACACCGGCCGGGTACCACAACTGGGACTCGCCCGTGCCCGCCTGCCAAGGTGGGTGCTGTGTGTGTGCACTGTGTGCACTGTGTGTGTTTGGGTTACTTATTTTGGGGTGTGTGTTTGTGTGTGGGTGTCCGCTACGTCTTTGTGTTTGTGTGCTGTCTGTGTTTGAGTGTGTGTTTAGGTTATTTCGGTGTGTGTTTGTGAATTGCTGCGTCTTTTTAAGTGTGCGTGTGTCTGCTGTGTGTTTCTGAGCTGTCTTTGTGTGTGTGTGTGTATGTGATTGTGTGGGTGTGGGTGTGTGTGTGTGTTCTGTGTGTGTGTGTGTGTGTGAGTTTTCTATCTTGTCCCTCAGAGGTCTTAGGGTGAGGAAGGGTTGTGTAATGTCAGCCTGTGAAGCCCTTTGGGACAGGATATCTGATTAATTAAGCGCCTTAAATCAGCTTCCATTGACATTTACAATATTCAAATCATGAAAAAACACAGTTAAACACAGTTTAACTGTGTTTAGCAGTTAAACACAGCGGTAAACACAGTTTACCGCCCAAAACGTCCAGAACAGAGTTGAAGGCAAAATTTTATTTTTGAAACAGGCATCCATTTTACCTTGCCCTTGTATATAGTTCACTATAAAACTGCAATAGCTGCCTGCTACAGTCAACAGCCACAGTGAAGACATGGGAAATGTGTGTGTGTGTGTGTGTGTGTGTGTGTGTGTGTGTGTGTGTGTGTGTGTGTGTGTGTGTGTGTGTGTGTGTGTGTGTGTGTGTGTGTGTGTGTGTGTGCGTAAGTGTCCGTGCCCACTCCTGTGTCTCCTCATCCTCCTAACCGGCCACCGTGTGTCGTCCCCCCCCCCCCCCCATCACAGCGGTGTCCTGCGGGGCCCCCAAGGCGCCGGCTAACGGCGGCGTGCTCACCTCGGACTACTCGGTGGGCACGCGCGTGTCCTACTTCTGCAGCGACGGCTACCGGCTGTCCAGCAAGGAGCTGACCTCCGCCGTGTGCCAGCCCGACGGCACCTGGAGCAACCACAACAAGATCCCCCGCTGCTCCGGTAAGAGCTAGGGGCCTTCTGGAGGGTTCTGGGGTCCCCCCCCCCCAATGTCTGCAGCCTCACCTGGAGGCATCCTTGAGCCAGATGCCCCTCCCCCTTTTACCGCTCCTTTATGGCAAGGCAAGGCAAGGCAACTTTATTTATATAGCACTTTTCATACACAAGGCAGACTCAAAGTGCTTCACATGTAAACAGTGTCATACAATTAAATTAAATAATAGGTAAGTAAAAGAAAAACATATGCAAAAAATAGAAAGTTAAAAAGGCATTTTAGTATTAAAATAGAAAATAAAGGCAAAGTTATTTAGCAGAAAGCTATAGCAAACATAAAAGTCTTCAGTCTTGTTTTAAAGGTGCTCAGAGTTGGGGCAAGTCTTAAATCCTCTGGGAGTTTATTCCAGCTATTTGTTGCGTAGTAACTAAATCCTGCTTTCCCATGTTTTGTGTTTACTCTGGGGATAATTAACAGATTGGTCTCGGAGCTTCTTAGTGGTCTAAAAGGCTGATGTAGTGGAAGCATATCACATATCAATGAGTGAGTCTCATTTCTGTAGTGCAACCCAGAAATAGAGGTAGAAGCTTGTACTAACATATTTACATTTTTATTTCATTAACATCGAGGGCATTTAGCAGACGCTTTTATCCCAAACGACTTGCAATAAGTACATTTGTCAAAAGAAAGAGAAACAATATATTGCTGTTGTTAAAGTAAGGATGTTCATAAAACCAAGTGCCGAGAGCACTCACAACCACTAGATTAACCCCTTCTCCGTACACAACAAAGATAGCGAGGAGCTAAGATGCTCAATGCTAAGTACTATCTTTGGGTGCAAGGACATACAACATACAATAAGTGTGTACATTAAGTGCCAGGACGTACAACATACAATAAGCGTGTACATTAAGTGCTAGGACGTACAACATACAATAAGTGTGTACATTAAGATCCAGGATGTACAATATACACTAAGCGTGTACATTAAGATCCAGGATGTACAACATACAATAAGCGTGTACATTAAGATCCAGGATGTACAACATACAATAAGTGAGTACATTAAGTGCCAGGACGTACAACATACAATAAGTGTGTAAGAGGGTTGTGGGGGGGGGGGGGGAGCTATACAGAGTCTAGGTGAACTCTGAACAAGTGGGACTTATTGAGCGTCCGTCGCGACACGGTGGTGTGCTCTGGGCTGCCCCGCCTGGACCTAGGGATGCACGATCCGCTTTTTTCACCTCCGATACCGATACCGATATCTGAGGTTTAGTATCGGCCGATACCGATCCGATACCGATATAGAATAACAGCGCGAAATCATGGCTACAAACTGTAAGTTTCATTGAGGGGAAAAGACTGGGATCATGAGACTTGAATTTTTGGAGGTGCTTTATAAGGTTTGTGGTATTAAAGCTAGAAGGTTTAGTACCACCCCTCGGGACATTTACTTTGCATATGTTGCATGTAGCCGTGGAGCTTGCTGGCTTAGGTAAAGTGAAATAGCTCCAGATAGCAGATCCTTTTGCTCGCTCCATTTTGCAATCACTGTAGGCTCCGCACGGCGTGTTGCTTGTTTATGAGGTCACTCACAGCGCACAGCATAGAAACTGAATAGATAGCCAATAGATAGATAGATACACTTTTATTAATCCCGTGAGAACATTTTCGTGGGAAATTCAATTATCAAAGCAGCAAGGTAGTAGGAATAGGATTCAAGTATGTACATAAACGTAAAAAAAAAAATATATATATATATATTTTTTTTAATATGGATCGGCCCATTTGTACCCGATCTAGAAATGTCTTCAATATCGGCAGCGATACCGATACAAATATCGGATCGGTGCATCCCTACCTGGACCCGGACCCTCCCTCACGCTGTCGGTTGGTTCCGTTCTAGTGGTGGTCTGTCCCAGCATCGGCTCCTTCTCCCTGGAGCACGGGCGCTGGAGGATCGTGAACGGCTCCCACTACGAGTACAAGACCCGCATCGTGTTCACCTGCGACCCGGGCTACTACCGCCTGGGCCCCGCCCACATCGAGTGCCTGCCCAATGGCGCGTGGAGCTGGAGGAACGACCGGCCCCACTGCCAGAGTACGTTCTCGTCCATCGGTTTCTTGTTGTTGTTGTTTTAAATCGGAATGTATTTGTTATGTATAGTTATAAGGAATTTATAGTAAGGTGCAAGTTATTTGAAGGTTATTCCAAGTATAGAATGTTATGAAATGCTTTGTTGCCTTCTTTAAGAAAACTACCAAATAATGCATAATAACATAACAATATATATTAGATACAAAAATACATCTAAATATACAATTGGGACCAAAGGAAGGAATCCAGTTAATGGAAGTACCATTGAAATACCAGAGATGTACTGTTTTTTTTGTAGACTGTTTTCAAGGATAATATTTACAACGGTCACCGAATAACTAAACATAGAAATCTGAATTAAACAGTCCCACATCCATTCAACAATACGTTCTACTCGTATCGACGTATCGACTCATATAGACCCTGTGCTCAACGTTTACCCTGTTCCCCGGTCCGTCCCTGCACCGTTCGGGTCGCTGCGTTCCCTCTGCAGTCATCTCGTGCGGAGAACTCCCGTCGCCCACCAACGGGAGGAAGATCGGCACCCAGACCAGCTTCAGCGCCACGGCCATCTTCACCTGCGACACGGGCTTCATGCTGGTGGGCTCGGCCGTCAGGGAGTGCCTCTCCTCGGGCCTGTGGAGCGGCAGCGAGACGCGGTGCCTGGGTACGTAGACGGGTGGAGAACCTGCCTCCAAACAAAGCTTTTTGGTTTTGTTTTGAATGGCTCTTCTAATTATTTTTTACCTTACTTTTTATCCTCAGATTGGGTCAGATTGCTCCAGTTCTTCCGGTCGTTATTTCCTTTTGATCATTTTATGAAGGCTTTACTCATTCCAATCTGAGTTTTATTGCCGTGTAATCTACTTTTAACCGGCCCCTTAAGCCATCGGAAACGTTCTGAATAAATAACGATTATACTATTATAAATCCAATAGCGTGCTTAATGTGATACAAATGTCGCAAGCAGCACAATATAATTATGATGTGATCTCTGATTGATGAGTGTGAATGGATCTCATCTTGTCTCGTGTGAGCCTCCTTCCTCTGGAAATGGTAACCTTTTAAGCAGGATTTTTATATTCCCTTCCTTCTGGCCAAAAAATGACCCTTTCAGCTTGGATCCAGCGCTGTTCTCGAATCAGTATACCCTGTGGTCTACTCCTACTTCATGACCTACACACTAAACATTACAATCCCCCCATAGAGTCCTTGTACTTTGCTCTTCGCTCTTCTGATCCTGTTGATATGTTGTGTCAGTAAATGCATGTGATTCAGCCTTTACACCTCAGAGAGGTTGGCTGATCCTGGCATACGAATGGCTCTCTGTCTTCCCAGGGCTATGCTTTAGTAAAACACACCCTGGACGCTTGTCTTAACGTGTCAGGCTCCAAGTTTTACCCCATGCTCCCCATGTCCTCTCAGTCATGCTGCTGACCACTTGACGCATGCTGTAAGACCCCCCTGCTCGTTCATTCCGGACACACAAATCGTGACCTCAATCCGCGCAGAACGCTGCAGCCAGAGAGTGCGTTTAAACTCTCCAATGCACCCCAGAGCCACACAGGCTCAAGCTCAGACCCTTTATAAAATGTTGTCTTCTTTTAAAAGCAGCCCTGATAGCTGAATAAGTACTGCGGTGTAAACCACCTAAAGCATACAGCGGTTATTGGGGAGACCTAGATGTGTTTTCAATTCAAGTATTTTTTGGTGTTTTGGCTTTCATTTTGTCCCCTCCACTACTTTTATGAAGGCCGTTATTCACGTCTTAACTAATGCTGAGGAGACACTAAGCAGGAGTTGATACTTGATGGTTATCAGTGATTTCTACTTAAACACTGACTGGTCTTAAGAAATACTGCTTCAGTCGGACAACATGTGACTCATTGTGGACGTTTGATATTGACGACTACAATTAAAAGAGAAATACTGCTGTGTGTATGTTTGTGTGTGTGTGTGTGTGTGTGTGTGTGTGTATACCTGCGTGTCTGTCCGTGTGTGTGAAGATAGGTATCAGCTTTATGTTCTTCAAAGAGCGACGGGCCGAGGGGAATCTCGAATGAGAATCTTGTTTGATCCTAATCGCATCAGTTTAATTCTCCGATGCCTGACTCTGTAGATTCCAAAAGTCTTGTAAACCAATGCTAAACAAACCTGGAGCCCACCCCGAATACACACACACACACACACACACACACACACACACACACACACACACACACACACACACACACACACACACTCACACACTCACACTTATTTGATACGCTTGATTGTTAGCGGGCAGAACGCTTGTGTGGACGTCAAGGTGGATTTGTCTCTATTAGTTGTGTTTGAAGTGCCGCAGCCACACTCTCCCTAATAGGAATAAAAAAAACATGCTAACAGCTAGGGACGTAGCCATTAGCCGGGACAGTGTAATCAATGCTCTGATGCAGACATTAGCAGACGCAGATAAGAGACCAGAACAAACCGCGCTTGGACAAATGAACTCGGGCTTCATCTTGCCCGACTTGCGATTTGCAACGTGATGAAATTTTAAATGAGACATCAAAGCTTGCTTATGTTAACGCATTGGCTGTTTTAATAACACATTTCTCTCCCTGTCTCTGCCTATCTCTCCCTGTCTCTCTTTCTATCTCTCTCTCTTTCTCTCTATTCTGTCTCACTAAGTCTCTCTCCATCACCCCTCTCTCTCTCTTCTTCTCTCTCTCTCTCTCTCTCTCTCTCTCTCTCTCTCTCTCTCTCTCTCTCTCTCTCTCTCTCTCTCTCTCTTCCTCCCATCACTCTCTATGCCTCTATATGTCTCTGCCTTCCCCCTCACTGTGTGTGTTTGTGTCTTCTAGCCGGCCATTGTGGGATCCCAGAGAGCATCGTGAACGGTCAGGTGATCGGCGAGAACTTTGGTTACCGGGACACGGTGGTGTACCAGTGTTTACCGGGATTCAGACTGATCGGCTCCTCGGTGAGGATCTGTCTCCAAGACAACCAGTGGTCCGGACAACTTCCTGTGTGCATACGTAAGTGGTTGCACACACACACACACACACACACACACACACACACACACACACACACACACACACACACACACACACACACACACACACACACACACACACACACACACACACACACACACACACACACACACACACACACACACGTGTGTGCACGCGCATGCGCACACAACAACAAGATACAGTATCGATGCGGCAGGATAGTCTCGTTGTTAGGGAGACCCCGGGTACGATTCCCAGTGTCAGCAGTCAAGCTGTGGGCAACGTTGACCTAGATGGCCCCTACCCTGACGCCATATCATCGTTCTCTCTAGGTCACATTGGGTAAAGGCGTCTCCCCAATGACTAAATGGTATGGTAATAGTTAACAGCTGATGAACATTGGTTACCAGTGGTAGAGAGATTCTGAATCAAATGTACAGACGTTTCTATGTTCCTTGATGGTAAGCATTTTGCCACTCTTTCTCTGCCAGTGTTCGGTCCAGTTTTTGTGTTTCTCATTGTGGGAATTGGAATACAATAAAACTGTGAATGGCAGTTAGATGACTTTATGAGAGAGGCTCGCAGAGAAAAATAATAGAATCGTAATTCCATGCCCCTGGTGGTCCCCCAAGCGGGTACTTGTGTGGAAGTTTATATCAATACGGTTTAGAATTGGAGTCAAAATGAGGGTCATTTTACCAGAATGTAGGATTCTAGACTAATATCACTTTGGGTGGGAATTCCATAAACGAAAATTGAATTTTCGGTTGAATTACACTCTAGCGAGAGACCCGATGGTTAGCAAGTGTATTTGAAAAGCATTGGCACCCACACACCATCAACCGACCCCCCCAAAGACCATTTGTCTCTCCCCATTAAACCAACAGCTAAACCCCCGCCTTCATAAGATGGTAATCATTGTGAGTTTAGCCCTGGGGTAAACTTGATATAGGCGCCATTGTAAAGTCGACATTTAATCAGCGTGATAGCCGATTAAGGCAGAATAATAATTATGTTAATAGGAATAGGTGTATAATTTTAATTTGTGTGTGTGTGTGTGTGTGTTTGCATTTCTGTGCGTTTGCATTTCTGTGGGTGTGTGTATGCATGCACGTGTGTATGTTTGCCGGTGTATGCGTGCGGCTGTGAGTGTGTGAGGGTGCATGTGTGTGTGAGGATATGTGTTTGGGTGTGTGAGATGGTGTGTGTGTGTGTGTGTGTGTGTGTGTGTGTGTGTGTGTGTGTGTGTGTGTGTGTGTGTGTGTGTGTGTGTGTGTGTGTGTGTGTGTGTGTGTGTGTGTGTGTGTGTGTGTGTGCACGACTGCGCGTGTGTCTGCCCAGTGAGGTGTGGGTAAAATGAATAGCCCTGCTGGGGGGGGACTAATGGAGGAGCCTTTGACAGTTGGAGGCTAACTGTGAAAATCTGACAAATTTAGCTTTCTGCCGAAGCCGGGTGGTTTTTGGCAGCCTGTGTGTGTGTGTGTGTGTGTGTGTGTGTGTGTGTGTGTGTGTGTGTGTGTGTGTGTGTGTGTGTGTGTGTGTGTGTGTGTGTGTGTGTGTGTGTGTGTGTGTGTGTGTGTGTGTGTGTGTGTGTGTGTGTGTTCGGAGGACATGGGCCATTCCTAGCCAAAAGGACGCATCATTTTCCATCTACAGAATTGAAAGATTAGAGAACTTTGTGTTGAGGATCCTCTCCCAACGTGGTGCAAATGCTAATGCACTCTCCCTCTCAGGTCGAACGCAAGCAACGGCAGAGACTATTAATATACCAATTGTATTTTATTCCTACATGCCCTTTAACTGATCTTCAACTAGAATGCAAATGTCACAGACCTAAAGTTAACCAGCGTCTGCGTTAGTTTGCTCTGTACAACTTTCAGCATTAAACATTGAACACGCTGCCTGGTGGATCTAACACAGTATCTAAATATATATATATATATATATATATATATATATATATATATATATATATATAGATAAATCTATACGTGTGCAAACAGACTACTGATTCCTCACAAAATGGAGTGTTTGGTGCTTGTGTGTGTTGAGCGTTTGCGCTGGGCTGTTTTTCTACCGAGGTTATTCATGCAAAAGTTATTGAAGGAAATCATTTCAGAACAAAATTATACTGCAATTATGGAGAAGAGAGGCTCTTGTTGAGAGACGCAAACACTGAATGATGATGAGAGCGTCTGCGCACGCACAAATGAGTGCGTGTGTGTATGTGTGTGTGTGCGCGTGTGTGTGTGTGTGCGTGTGTGTGTGTGTGCGTCTGTCTGTGGGCTTAAAAGAGAAAGAGAGTGACAAGACTGATTGGGTTTGTTTGTAGATCCATGCCCCCTGGATATGCTGACGGTGTCAGATAAATTTGTATCTTGGGCAAACAAACAAACGCATCTGATTTGCAGCGATCAACTGAGTAAGACCTTGCCTTCCCAACCTTCGCCCCCCCCGTCCCGTCCCCCCCCCCGTCTCCCCAGGTCTATTTCCCGCCCTCTTCTCTTCGTCGTCTCTCATCAACTTTGTTTTCCTCCCTCTCTTCTTCTTTTCCATTTCCACTTACACCTCCCCTCGCTATCCTTTCCTCTGCTCCCCACTTGCTCCTCTCCTCCTCTCACCTCGTCGCCCCTCACTGTCCTCCCCCCTATCTCCCAAACCTGCTCTCCACCCCTCCTCCCAGTCCTTCTCTCCTATCACTCACTCTACCAGAAAGGTAGAGTGAGGGCAATGGAGTGAAAGAGCAAAATAAGTTTGTGACTCTGGCTTTGGCTGTTGAGACCTGAGCATGAAACCACACATCACACACAGGTTAGGTTGCGGACATCTGGGAATCGAATCCTGGACTTCTCGGCAGGGAATAGAACTAACCGCTGCATCATACCTGCCGTTACAACGGCCTATAGTCTTCTGTTTCTTTCCTTCTATTTCTTCTGTATGAAAGCATTAAAGACGATGTTGATTAGTATTTGTTTTCTGAACCATACTTGATACTTAATAATGCTCTGTAAATCAATTTGGTGAATCAATATTGATATCCTTCCACTTCCTGCTCCTTACAGCCATCAGCTGTGGACATCCCGGAAGTCCCATATACGGTCGCACGGTGGGAAACGGCTTCAACCTCAACGACGTGGTCAGCTTCGTGTGTAACCGCGGTTACGAGATGGAGGGGCCCGCACGGGCTCAGTGTCAGGCCAACCGACAGTGGAGCCACCCGCCCCCAACGTGTAAAGGTGGGGAGAAAAGTTAAGTCTGTTCACCCCTAACCTTGTCCTGAACAGTAACCCCCCCCCCCCCCCCCCCTAACATGCTATGATACCCCAACCCCCCCCCCCCCCGCCCCTCCTCCTTCACCCCTTTTCTAACAGCCCCTTACTCTGAGTAGTCTCGGCATGAACCCTGACCCCTCTCTCCCTATAACTTCACAGCCATATTAATTAGAAACAAACATCTCCACCAAGAAACAACCTAGCTCTCCCAACGGACAAAAGGCTCCACTCTGAAACACAGCAGAGAAAGGTTGAGTGAATAGAAAATCCCCGGCCTTATGCTGGGATTGTTGAAGTGCTTGTACAGATACACAGAGACACAATAGCAGCCTAAATTGTCAAAGTAAATCAAACTTTCACACAAAATTAGGATTCCAGGAATCAAAGCAAGCAAGATCAGTTAAGAACAAATGACTTAAGAGCAAGGAATATGAGTTATATCTTTAAGGATGATGTGTGAATCTGAAAACTCATCCCCCCGTTTACAGAACCCTTTCACACTGCATGTCCTTACTCGCATCCTAACTGTCCACGCCCTCCGGATTCCCCTTCACACCTAAATGCATGTGTGTTGGGTTAATACCTCTAATGCTCTCTCTAGTGCCCTTGAGCAAGGCACTGACCTGGATTATCTTCCCATGTGCCACTCTGTGAATGTGCCCACCCCCTTCTCCCCTTTATCACCAAAGGCTAGAGGATATATCTCCAAGAAGTCAATTATTTTATACAGTATATGCCATTGTAAAATGCAGTCGTTATTACCGTACTTTAGCATGCTAATACGACTGCATTTAAATGACATTAAGAGATGCATCGCTAAGAGACGATGGAAATGACCCTAGCTGGTTCATACCTAATAACACATATCTTCCAATCTGTGTCTTTGTGTTTGTACATGTTTGTGCATTTGTGTGTGTTTGTGTGTGTGTGTGTGTGTGTGTGTGTGCGCATCTCTCCCGTCTGCCCCTATGTGTATAGTGGTGAATTGTTCAGATCCAGGCATTCCCCCAAATTCAATTCGCCAGAGCAAAATTGAGTACGGGAACTTCACGTTTGGCACCGTTGTGTTCTACGACTGCAACCCGGGATACTACCTGTTCGGATCACCTGTGCTCACCTGTCAACCCACCGGCCAATGGGACAAGCCCTTACCTGAGTGCATAGGTGAGTACAATACGTTGTCAACGTCCATAGATGGTCGGTCCAACTGAAACGTTTATCATCAGTTTTTGCGATTTATTTCGTTTTCGGAACAATAGGTCAATCGACAATTTTTTATTTGACAAAGTCAGAAAAATCTTTATAAATACAACAATACACGGAAAAACCAACAAATAAGACAGACGAGAAAAATAAATAAATAGGAAAGCGAAAATGTAATAAATAAGGAAAACAGCAAGTAAAAATCCATTGATTGAATAAATCTCTGCCTGGCCCCTAGTGCATCTCTTTTGTCTGCCAGATGAGATAATAACACAAGATAAACTTTAGATCACTACTGCTGTTCTCCCAGATGGGAAAACAGGGTGTTACAGCGTCTCAATTACAGGCTAGTGACATCATTAAAAAGAGATTACAGAAACCTAACGCAAGACTATGGAAGCAACTACAAAGACGCGTTCATCTAGACGAGCAGTAGTATGAGCAGAATGTACTTTCTGGAACTCCTACCAGTAGAGGTTAAGACTAGTATATGCTGATATTACAGACGTTATATCTAGTTTGGGATGATCAATGCTCTCCATTGTACCTTTTATGTAGAAATCACATGTATTATCAATCAGGTATCGATATACAGCGTATCTGAGTGAGTTGAGACTGATCAACCCGTTACGTTCTACCCATACCTTCACTGTAATATATAGAGCGTATCTGAGTGGGTTGAGAGTGATCAACATGTTATGTTCTACCCATACCTTCACTGTAATATATACAGCGTATCTGAGTGAGTTGAGAGTGATCAACACAGAGTTATGTTCTACCCATACCTTCACTGTAATATATACAGCGTATCTGAGTGAGTTGAGACTGATCAACCCGTTACGTTCTACCCATACCTTCACTGTAATATATACAGCGTATCTGAGTGGGTTGAGAGTGATCAACATGTTATGTTCTACCCATACCTTCAATGTAATATATACAGCGTATCTGAGTGGGTTGAGAGTGATCAACACAGAGTTATGTTCTACCCATACCTTCACTGTAATATATACAGCGTATCTGAGTGAGTTGAGAGTGATCAACATGTTATGTTCTACCCATACCTTCACTGTAATATATACAGCGTATCTGAGTGGGTTGAGAGTGATCAACATGTTATGTTCTACCCATACCTTCAATGTAATATATACAGCGTATCTGAGTGGGTTGAGAGTGATCAACATGTTATGTTCTACCCATACCTTCACTGTAATATATACAGCGTATCTGAGTGGGTTGAGAGTGATCAACATGTTACGTTCTACCCATACCTTCACTGTAATATATACAGCGTATCTGAGTGAGTTGAGAGTGATCAACACAGAGTTATGTTCTACCCATACCTTCACTGTAATATATACAGCGTATCTGAGTGGGTTGAGAGTGATCAACATGTTATATTTCACCTATACCTCCACATGTATCCCATGGTACATCATTATAAACACAACACATGGCTGTCCTTCCTCCCCACCCAGTGGTGGACTGCGGGCACCCTGGCTCCCCACCCAACGGCCTGCTGAGCGGGGAGAAGTTCACCTTCGCCTCCACGGTGCGCTACTCTTGCGCGGGGGGGCGGCAGCTCAAGGGGGAGTCCTCCCGGACCTGTCAGCTCAACGGGGTGTGGAGCGCACCCATGCCCTTCTGCTCAGGTAAGGGGGGGGGGGGGGGTCCCCGTGTTGTAGGGGAGGTCCGTGGAGAGGGGGCTGGTGACGAAGGGAGAGGGGAGTGGATGGGAGGTGGAGGGTGAGATAGACATGTGGAGGAGTTTAACAGTTTAAGAGATCTCACACCAAGATTTTTATCAAAGGCTGAGGGGTGTTGGGAGGGAGGGTTGGTGGTTGTGTGTAGGGGGGTCTTGAAGTTCACGTGAAGGAAGCATGTGTTAACGCAGTCGGGTGTGGAGATCCCCATGTCTCTCTCGCTCTCTCCCTCTCGTTCTCTCATTCTCTCTTCTCTCCGGCTCTAATAACACACTCGCCCTTCCCTACCGCTTGCATGGTGGGATGTGGCAGGGAGGGGGGATTGGTTGGAAATAGTTGGTTGAATAATGAGCACCTTGAACCGCGGAGAAAAGGTGTCAACCGAGAGAGAAAGTACACCTCCGGGGCTTCACCGGTGGAAAGACCTCTTTCCCGCCAATTTCGTTTTCCTCTTTTCTTTCTTGTTTCACCTTTTTTCCCCCCCTCGTGGTGTCCTGTGTGAACAGACCTCGCATGATCTCCGCTGGAGATTCAAAGGCTAAGAAAAGTGACCATTTCTTCAAACCTTGAAACGAGGATGAAAGATGGGTTCAAACGGTGGACAGGGAGGCCGGGAAACGATGGGGGTGGAGGGGAGGGGAGGGGGTGATGAAGTACCATTGGGGGGGCGGTCATAAATATGGGTTGCCGGTGGTAGTGCTAAAGGTTAGCAATGAAGGGGAAAAGGATTCATGGATGAAATGGCAGCGAACGTGCAGCTAGAC
>NC_079433.1:6588365-6598365 GCF_026213295.1 Gadus chalcogrammus | reverse complement strand
CTGTCTGTCTGTCTGTCTGTCTGTCTGTCTGTCTGTCTGTCTGTCTGTCTGTCTGTCTGTCTGTCTGTCTGTCTGTCTGTCTCTCTCTCTCTCTCTCTCTCTCTCTCTCTCTCATTAAAAAAACCTTTATTGGCATGAAAAATATACATTTGCAATGCCAAAGCAGGTGAACAATAAAATAAACAGCATTATTAAATAAAAATTAAAAAGGTCAGGTATATAGTATAATATATGATAAGTATAAAACGTTAAATACAAAATATTTATGCATATCAAATGTTATTCTATAAAAGTACTATCAAAAGTAAAATGTGCAATATTATAGCATCTCTTATTAACATAGATTAAAGGTACACGCTAAGTACACAGAATTTACATTTTGGAGGATGCGTGCAATAGCCCAATTATTGTGTGAAGAGTGAGTCCAGGGGGATGAGTCTATGGGGAGTTTGAGGTCTTTCTCTCATCACAGGTGACGGTGACGAATCTTGCTGCTGCATTCACACAATTTTGTTTCTCCCAACAGGTATGGCAGTTTGTGAGCATCTGGAGTGTCTTTGAAGTCCTTGCATGCTTTTATAATCTGTGGGAAATGTGTATTCCTGATGACTTCGCATGACTGGCAGGAAGTCAGGAAGTGCAGTTCTGTTTCTAGTTGGTTGTGTGTGCAGTGGGAGCACAGTCTGTCTTCTCTTGGGAGCCAGGTCTGTCTGTGGCGACCCTTCTCGATGGCCAGGCTGTGTTCGCTGAGTCTGTATCTGGTCAAGGTTATCCTCAGTTTTGGGTCGGTCACGGTGCTCAGGTATTGTGCCACGGCGTAGTCTCTGTTAAGGTACTTAACTATCTCTCTCACTCTCACTCTCTCTCTGTCCGTTTCTCCTTTGCGCTCTCTCTCTCTTGCTCTCTCTTTCTCTCTCTCTCCCCCCAGCGGTCCAGTGTGGTAACCCTGGGACGCCCAGTAACGGTCGAGTGTTCCGTCTGGACGGGACGACGTTCTCCCACTCTGTCATCTACTCCTGCATGGACGGCTACCTGCTCACTGGCGCCACCACCAGGCTGTGCCAGGCCAACGCCACCTGGTCAACAGTACAGCCCAACTGCACCAGTACGATTTACATTACTATGATGTCCTAATACTAGGTGTTTTCGTAGTAATGTATGCAGATAGACGTGCCAACAGTTGTATATATCGCTGTACGAAGAATTTGTGACATTCGATGTATTGTCTACCAAATCTAACAACAGAAATTAAATTATAATGTTAGAAGTCGAAACAATTCTGACAGTTGATGTAGTAGCAAGTCGAACGACCAGTGTACACACAATTGTCACGATAGAGAAGATAAGATAAATGCACCAACAATAGATGGACTAACATTTGGAATATAGCAGCAGTTCTAAGCAGTTAGCATCCACTCCATGAATAGTTATTATAGTATTTCAAAGAGGACCTTATTTGCTTCTGTATGTTTTGTGCTGATGTGTACTTGGCTTTTTTTCAACTATCATGTCAATCTTTGTTTTAATTTCTGTTTACCCATTAATTATTGGGCTATTGGCAGATCAAATCTGATCTCATTGACACAGCATGTTTGCTGTGGATTTTCACCCCAGCTGTTTGAAGAGTTTGACAATTTTCCTTGTCACCCATAAAAATGAATCTATGGAATGATTCTGTTGTTAGCCGTGACTAATTACAGCTAATGTGTTCGTCTTATACAGCACTCTTGTGTGTCTTAAAACAATGTAAAAAGACATCCTCAATTTAATGAAGGTTTATTTTTATTTGCTTTATAAATGTTATTGCCGACATTCTGAAGTAAGCTACAATCGATGAGAAGGAGTTAGGCTATCCGATGAGCTAGCATAAGCTAGCTCATCGGATAGCCTAACTCTATCCTAAGCTAGCTAATTTGAGGTTGTTGGTTTAGCTTGCATCAGGCTATTAGTCTAGTGAATGTCAGGTTGTTGGTATAGTTACTATCTGGCTTTCAGTCTAGCTCTCATCAGGCTATCAGTCTAGCTAATTATAGGTTGTTGGTTTAGCTGGCATCAGGCTATTAGTCGAGCTAGCATAAGGCTGGGTGGAAAAAGCATTGCAGCATTTGATCCTCATCTTTAGGAATATGATCATCTTAACAATAGGACATTTGCCCTTCAAAGGGAATCTCAAAGGCACAATTTATTGTTATTAATCGCTATTATACATTTATGTTTAAATGGAAAAGGACATCTATTATAATTTGGGCTGCTGGTAGTTCTACAAACCATTAGAGTAAGCACCATCATTTATATATATAAAAAAAAAATATATGTATTTGCATTTATTTATTTACATAAATAAATATATTTATAGATATGTGTTTAAGGCATTGAGCTGGAGATTACAAGATTAAAGATGGGGAAACAGTGGTACCAAAAGGTGCCAACAAAGCAAGATTTATTCATTTGGATCGCTGCGTGGTAAAAAAAAACGTTAACAAAAAAACAACAGAGAAAGTGTAACTTGTCAGGAAGTGCGTTAACAGCGGATTAGCCCCCCCGCTATTAACAGGCTTTGGAGTGTCTGGTGTTGGTTTGAAGGCATTTAAACTGCCTATTAGACTATGAAGGACAGCGGTCTCCAAGCACGGTCTGGAGAATCCTAATGCTCTTTCCCCCAGTCCCTGGGTGTCCTCAACCAGGCTGCTTTCACTTTCACTCTGCCAAGCAGTCTGCTTTCCCTTTCACTCTGCCAAGCAGTCACTGTTTCTTTCTGCCTGAGCACAACAAAGGCTATAAAAATAGGACAGAAATCGTACTTAATCATACTCGTTTTTTTTGTGATTTCTTTTTCTGTACTTGAGGTAATATGTTAATAATGTGTTAGTGAATCTGGCTTGTATATCACTGTCACCTTACAATAACTGCTCCATTTTTGGAAGCATAGGAGCATTTAAATGTTAGTGATGTTCGTTAGTCGTGTTGGTGGTAATGATTATTTGTAGTTATTTTTTAGTAATTAATCATGAGATAATGTCCTTTTGTCATCATGGGGGGACATTGTAATGTTAGAAACCGCCACAGCGTCTCTTATGCAAGACATGGAAAAACAAACCTCGGGTATAGTATATTTACGAGAATTCAGGATTTTACAGAACTGCAACTCATTCGAGTCCACTCAAAATGGGAGAGTAACTAAAATTCCCATGATGCATTTTGATGTACAAGCCCTATTTGCAATCCCTCCACGTTTGCCCTAGTTTTAATGTGCGTCACCAACTCGGATCAGAATTCAGGGGTAAAGATTTATCTCTTCAGTGGAGGACTGTTCAAACACTATGTGTTTATGACACCTTTTGCCGTTAAAAATATGCATCACACGTTGGTAGTAAGTTACACAAGGACGTGAGTTTGAAACAAGGGCGTCTTCGATGATTTTCTAAAGAAGCTCATGAATCAGAGAGAAAATATCCAAATAATCTTAAAAATTTATAAAAATGCAGCTAAGGGGTTATTATTAGCGTTCTTCATCTAATATGCGACTAGTGGCGCCGCATAAGTGGCAGCCTGTTGCAACAGCTCAGTCCCTTACTTTCTTTATGCACTTTATTTTATTATTGCTTTAATATTCCTTGGGCTGCTGTAACAAGTGAATTTCTCATGTATGGGGTGAAATAAAGTTCTTATCTAGCTAGCTGCCACTTTGCTTGTACCTTGGAATCAAAATACAGATTTTGCATTCAGTACCCCCACTTAGCTGGCATTTCGAACCATAACGGGCACTAGATGAACCCTCAGCACCTCCTAATCCCTCCCCTGCAACAGTGATCAACTGTGGGGATCCGGGCGTGCCAGCCAATGGCCTTCGCTACGGAGAGGACTTTGTGATTGGCCAGAACGTGAGCTTCCAGTGCCAGCCGGGCTACACCATGGAGGAGGACGGCTCCCCGATCCGCACGTGCACGCAGAACGGGACGTGGAGTGGATCTATGCCTCTATGTACCGGTAAGTAGAGCGCACCCCATGCTATGGCTAAACCGCACAAGGGCTACACATCATAGCCACCTTCAAGTGAATAAGCCTGATGACTAGCCACTGGAAGGTTTTCATTAGACAGGTGTTTTCGTGCACAGATCCCATTTTAAATGTGTCCCCTGTTTTTTGGTGCTGTCTTAATGCAGATTACGACCACTAAATGAAACATGCATAGTATTTTGTACACTACAAATAATAATAGCACAGTAACCATCACACTAGTTAGTGTACTTTTCCTTGCAAGAAGTGAAATCTCGCCAGAATGCCATGTCAACGGAACGCACCATAAGGCTGACTAAAGAATCTTCTTCTCCTTGCCACTGCGTCTACGCCTGCAGCCGTGACGTGTGCAGCGCCCCCTGCCATCAGCAACGGAGCGCTGCAGGGCAGCGACTTCGAGTGGGGCAGCAGCGTGAGCTACAGCTGCTCCCCGGGCTACGAGCTCTCCTTCCCCGCCGTGCTCACCTGCGTGGCCAACGGCACCTGGAGCGGCATGCTGCCGCAGTGCTTGCGTGAGTGGTGTGCACGTACACGCACACACACAGACACACAGACACACACACACACACACACACACACACACACACACACACACAGTCAGTATCGATTGGTACGAAGGCATCTTCATCCACTGTTCAATGCGCACACATTGCAAGACACTCAGAAGAAGTGAGGATGTGTGCAATTAGCAAGTATACGCGTACAATCATACATTGTGTATGCCTCGGTCGTTTTGATGTGACTTCTATCATTCAAATATGCCTGGAGGAATTAATTGCCAGGTCTGGACCGTCCCGAGAACGAATCCTGCTCACACTTTGATCCGACGTGCCAGACCACATCCTGAGTTGGACAGGCTCAGATCCTGATCGGATAGCATGGGTGTGGTGACAGCGATCTGGGCACAGTGTCAGCAGACTAGTGGCTTTGTCATTTAGAAGCATGCCCCGTGCATTGCGCGGGGCATGCGCCGGCGTTCTCCTCCGTCTCCTTGGCAGGTACACACCGCCAGGCACTCTGGGACTCATCCTGATGATCACGTCTTTAGCTCCCCGCGTCACTCGGCTTATCCGGAGCGAGAATGTCTGTTGAATTTCCATATCTTTGTAACTTAAAAGTCACAAGTTTCAAACTGCATCAGCTGCTATTGAGATGAAGTATTTTTTAATGCACCCCCGCATTAGCGCTATGCTACTATATAGTTGACCTTCAGTTTTGATGTCGGGATGTACCTGGCATGCAGCCATCATTGTAAATCTTGATTTATGCGTGGGAGCTTCGCCTCTCTGGATCAGCCACTCAACATTGGCGAACGTTTAAGCCTCTCGACAACAATGTAGGGCTGTGCAAAAGCCAAGGCTTTGGACTATTTAATTCCATTTCAAACCGTAGGAACAACATAAGGGCTCCTCTTCCACCCCAGCGCCATTTCAGCTGATTTATTTTACCAGGAAGTATTTTTTCCAAGAGCTTGAAATCAAGGGTCAATTGTGGACTCCGGAGTTGTTTTCTAATCTGGTGCATCGGATCACAAAAGCTGCATTTAAAGGACAAGTGCAGGCGAAGCCTATATGTCGATTTATCCAAACAATTCTTTCCCTCTTCATTACCATTCGTAAACTACTTGATACGTCCTGCTATCATCTGCTAAGCGTTTTAGAGTACCATATTAAGCGCTATATAAATTGTATGTATTATTATTATTATTATCATGGCAGACCATGCCTTAAAAGCTGAGGTGGGCGTCTCTCATCACTGTGATGTTCTGCTGCTCGTTTATCCTCGTTTTAACTCATTTTGTTTCTCACAATGCAACGGCTGGAGGCATTGTGCTCCGGGTGGTGCTTTTCGCATCCTCCCCTGACTGGCTAAATGTCACTGTTTATCTGAGAGGACGTATTAAGAGAGTGGGCCGGGCGTGCTCCTAAAGCAACGATGGCAACTGAGGTAGATAAACAAAGATAATTGAAAGTGTTGTCCTCAGGCACCTTCTAATCAGCCAGATTGGACTTTTTGAATTAACTTGGATTAAAGTGAAGGGAAACTCTTGACAGTTGACAGACACAAATGCCTGTCACTGCGGTGTCTGTTGCGATGCGTGTGTGTTGCGATGCGTGTGTGTGTTGTGGTGTGTGTTGTGGTTTGTGTTACGTTGTGGGTTGTTGTCGTGGTCGGAGCCTGTGTCTGTTTTCAATGTTTGCTTGTCTCGGTTTTGTGTCTGTGTAGCCAAGTTCTGCGGAGACCCGGGCACTCCAGCGGGCGGATTCAGGGAGGGGCGGAGTTTCATCTACCAATCGGAAGTGTCCTTCAGCTGTGCCCCGCCCCTGATCCTGGTCGGCCCGACGACCAGACTGTGCGAGAGGGACGGCAGTTGGGGCGGAACGCAGCCGAGGTGCATCGGTAAGAAACAACTCCCGTACTCACGTACAGATCTCTACGTATCAACGTATTTAACTCTTCACAGGCAGTGGGGTATAATGGAGAGAATCAACTGTTTTCGTTTTTCGGTTGTATAAATATACTCCAGTAACTACAGGCTCTAGAGATTGTTCAGGGTGTTTGAATTCATGGCCGTGAAATGTATATGTTTGATGTGTTCTCTGAAAAGCTGTTCGGAAATAATCTTTTATTCATGCTTTCAAATGTAAGTCCAAGACATGTGCTACGAGGACCTGACGGAACACCCGTGAACAAGGAAGCATCCCTGGAAGTTTAGAGTTAAACTATAGCATCCTATTTTCGACCTGAGTGGAAGCCAGTGTAGTCTGATTGGAACCCAGCCCGCTTTGTGAGGAAACCTTCCTTCAGGCTGCCCAAACACACAACCACGCAGGCCACACTACAGGGCCTATAAGACTATCAGAGCCAGCGGCATTCTGCTCAAATTAAACGGAAGGGTTAGCATACACTTTAAGCCTCCTCCCTAGTGCCTTGTCCTGAGCAAGCCGCTCCCGAAGCTGCTCCTGAAGCCGCTCTGAAACCTTGGGAGCGAAACCTGGATGGGCTCTGTGAAAACCTGGTCACGAGGATTAGGATTGTGACTGCCTGTGATATTTTGCACCTTTATGTATTTCTGTATTGTTATTTAATGCTCTCTCTCTCTCTCTCGTGTCCCACGTGGGGCATGTAACAAGATCCACTACACATGTCTGAATTATGTGGATTATGGTAAAGGCTGCATGAGGAGATGCATTCTCGCTCTCTCTCTATCTCTCTCTCCCCCACTCTTTCTCTTTATCTCTCTCTCTCTCCCCCTCTCTCTTTCTCTCCCTATCTTTCTCTCTCTCCTTCTCTCTCTCTTTCTTTGCTCTCTCTCGCTCTCTCTCTCTCTCCCCCACTCTTTCTCTCTCTCTCTCTCGATCTCTCTCTATTCTCCCTCTCCGTCTCTCTCTCTCTCTCTCTCATCCCGATTTACTCTACTGTACTTGGCGTACTGGGGACGTCTTTAAGAAAGAAAATAATTAAGAAATAAAGTGGAAAATGTGAGTTGCCTCTGCGATGCAGCGGGGGCGATGTGGGATTTATCACTTGGGCGATTTAATGAAGTAAAGTTTAAGTAGAATCGCGCCGAGCATATCGGGAGAGGACTACAAGGTGTTTATTATCCTTTATTTGCACTAGATATGTACGGATGCGTGCGTGTGCGCGTGCGTGCATGGGTGCACTGGCACTGCGTATGTGTAACTAAAAGAGGCTAATGTCTTAGTTTAATCATTCCACTTCTTAAGAAAGAATGAGTGTATTAAGGAATAAATAACGAGATGACAAGATGAGGAAGACGGATGGACAGGGAGGGAGAGGGGGAGAGGGGGAGAGAGAGAGAGGGAGAGAGAGAGAGAGAGAGAGAGAGAGAGAGAGAGAGAGAGAGAGAGAGAGAGAGAGAGAGAGAGAGAGAGAGAGAGAGAGAGAGAGAGAGAGAGAGAGAGAGAGAGAGAGAGAGAGAGAGAGAGAGAGGGAGGGAGGGAGGGGGGGAGAGAGAGAGAGAGAGAGAGAGAGAGAGAGAGAGAGAGGGAGAGGGAGAGAGAGAGGGGCAGTTCGGAAGCTGTATTGAATCCAGAGCTCTGCGTCAGGTTGTGTGTTACATGCTGATGACCCTCCTAGTCACACAAACACACACACACACACACACACCTTGTCTTACGTTTTTAGATGCAGCACTACTGCCCCCTATTGGCTGAGGGCTTGGAGGAAGAACGGGAGATGGCGGACGGGGGGGGGGGGGGGCGCACTTTCAGTTGCCATGACAACAGAGAGAGAGTGTTTGTGTGTGCGAGAAAGAGACGCAGGGAGGCCACCCTGTACAGTGAATCCCTGTGTGATTTCAAAACTTGTTGTAAACTTGTTGACGTTGCCGCGCAGAACCGACCAGAACCAGCTGTGAGAACCCGGGGACCCCGCGCTACGGTTCTCTCAACAGAACCTTCGGCTTCAAGGTACGCCGCAAGGCTCCATCTATTATAGAGATACAACACAGAGGCAGAGTACAGACTGTACCCAGATCAGATGTGGATAGCACAGATGTATCACCCATACAATATTATATTAGGATAGGGGCTTTGGGTATAGATTGGGGTACGGGTCTAGTGTATACAGGTGGAATAAAGTTTGTATACAGTTGGGAATATAGCTGCATACCGGTAGAATATATAGATACTATAAACAGGTTGTATAAAACCGGGCAACCACAGTCATCCAAAGTTCAGTTTGACACAGTGTGACATTTAACACTACATCTAACATTTGGAGCCGTGATAAAGGATATACTTGGATAGGTAATAAATGGCAACCTGCCCAGGCTCGACTTGTTGAAAGGCTGGGCAGTGAAAGAAACAAATGATTCCTCTGTCTATATGTCACGTTCCCCTGCCAGCCGTTAATGTCAGTCTGAATCATGTGCGCGGCCACAGTGACATCCTCACAGTTTAAAAGGGAGTTGTGTGTTTTTTTTTAAACGTGTGTTTCGGTTTAGCCTCGACTAAACTTTCCACAATCTTTTGGATACGAAACCCACATAGTACCGTCAGAAAAGAATCGTTTATAGTACGTATAGTCCGTACCGGTGCTCTAGGAAGTTTAGTTGATTTAATTACTGTAAATGAATCTTGGATGATTAAAACATTGGACTGCAGCAGGCTCCGCTCGTATTACTTTGTAAATTAAACCGAGGCCTCCTTCTGTCTGTGCCAAAATGTAGCGTACATGGACTTATTACATTAGGCCCTTCTGTCTTCCTCTGGATGAGATACGCCCAATAACTATGACTCTCTCTATGTTTTCTAATCTCCCTTTCCCAAACTCTCTCCATACCACCCTTTCCATTCTGATTATGTCACTCTCTCTCAATGTGAACATACCCATCACACTATCCCTCTCTCTCTGCCCATCTATCTGTCTCTTCCTCTTTCCATATATCTCTGAATCTCCTTTTTTTAAATCCTCTCTCTCTCTCTCTCTCTCTCTCTCTCTCTCTCGCTCTCTCTCTCTCTCTCTCTCTCTCTCTCTCTCTCTCTCTCTCTCTCTCTCTCTCTCTCTCTCTCTCTGTCTGTGCCCCTGTGTCTCCCTATGTCTCTCTCCCTCCAGGTGGGCAGTGTGGTGTCCTTCCAGTGTCAGCCCGGTCACCTGATCCAGGGCTCGTCGTCGCGGACCTGCCAGCCCGACCTGACGTGGAGCGGGACCCAGCCCGACTGCATACGTAAGAGACGCCCGGTCCCCCCGTCTGGCCCCCCCTATTAGTCTTCGCTCTCTCCCTCTTTCTGCTGTTCTCTCTTTTAGCAGTCATCATTCTCTCTCTCTCTCTCTCTCTCTCTCTCTCTCTCTCTCTCTCTCTCTCTCTCTCTTTTCAATTCAATTAAGAAGAGCTTAATTGGCACGGAAAATAAACAAGTGCATTGCCAAAGCAGTTTTAAAAAGTTCAAGAAGAATTATAGCTTTGTCGTCTTTCTCTTTCGAACTTCGTAAGCTCCCTCACTATTTTTGTCCTCTC
>NC_079433.1:6565865-6583365 GCF_026213295.1 Gadus chalcogrammus | reverse complement strand
AAGAACGACTTTATGAAAAGTGTTAACCCCCCATTCCCCTTCACCCACACCAAATAGTTGCTGGTGTTCCCAAACACAACGGAATATCAAACGTTTCCCTCTCTTTTATAACAATTTCAGGTTTTTTCCGTTGTTTTTCTGGATGAACTTAATTCCCAGACACTACCGTAAGAGTCACTGTGATCTGAACAACAGCTCCAAGACACTTTAGCCATGGCTATTCCATATTATAAACTATATTGAGATTTACTTGACTACTGTCAGAGGTTATGTTTTTAACCGCATATTTCTAATAGTAAACCTGAACCACACAGACGGCTTCATACCCTGCCTCAACTCAATCATCAGTGACTGTTGTTATTCTTAACCAGACCGGTTGACCTTAACCAAAACCTTCGGCCAGCCATAATCTAAATGTCACGTTGGCATGAGATGTAACCTATTCTGGTCCATGCTGATTTTCTGTTAATTTATTTTTTTCTTATGAGTGCGACCGAAATATGCCCTTCGCTGGGACTGACACACTGTTGCTAGGTGACCAAGGGACCACAGACCATCCACTGATGATATCGCCATACAGTATCCAGCCGACTCAGAGAGACTTCCAGCAGTTCTGTTAACAACAGGCTACCTCTCCTGCCTCTGTAGGGGTGTACAAGGCGGCTGAGGCCAGACTCATGCTGCTGAGGTACCAGGCCACCCAGCTGAACCAGGGCAAGCAGCAGAAGGACCAGGCTCTCTCCCCAGCCAAGATCTCCGATGACTCCTGGACCATGGATGGATTTGTGAGTGTCACTACTACTTAGGATAATGCAACATACAAGATGTTTCTTCACTATCAGGCAGTGGAAATGACCACCCACACAGATTGTGAGGAAGTGTATGTATGGTATATTTATATTTACATTTAGGGCATTTAGCAGACCCTTTTATTGAAAGTGACTTACAATGAATACATATATCAGAAGAAGGGCTAATATATTTTAAGGCAAAAGGCCATTTCAGACACTGAAGGTATCCTGATTTCATAGTAGTCAGTGGTGGCTCACATAGTCGACATTAGTCGCTATAAGGAGAACACAATAATAAAGTATTTGACGAACATGATGAAATCAGGTTGTAAAAAGAGAAATAGAACCTGTTAAGTGATGACCTAAACTCTTTTAGAGCCAGGGCCTTTAGATTTAAATTTAGATTGTGCCATCCGTTCCTAAAGTCAATATGACCTTTCTGGAAATTATCTCCCAGGGAGAATTCAATTACAGTTTAGCCATGCTGCTGTGTTGACTTTAAAAGCTATTGTGAGAGAAGGAAAGCGAACCGCATTGGGAAAACAGGTTTCAACACACACAGTATTACAAAAGCCATTTGTGACCAAAAAGTACCCATCATCGCACAGCCCCCTGAACACTTTGTGACAATTTTAATAAGAGCATGGGCTCAACTCATATAATTAAAATATATGAAGACCATTAATCAACACTAATGTATGTAATGGATCCTCATTGTTCTTTGGGATCCAAGCACTTGTCAGGCGAACGCTCCCAGTGCCTAGTGAACCATCGTTATGCACTCCATATTTCTGGAGGCCTAATCTTTGCACATGAAACACATTCATACTGTTTAATAATCGTGTCATTCCCTTTTATTTCGCTCTCTCCCGGTTTCTTTTCTCCAATATATATCCTACACACTCCATCTCTTTATCCTTCTGTCCTACCTTCGTCCTCCTTCTCTTCTCCTCTTCATCATCCTCCCCCCCCGCTTTCTCCTCTTCGTTCCCTCCTACCCATCTGCTTTTTTATCCTCTTCCTCCTCCTATTCTTCCTCCTCAACCTCCTCCTCATTCCCTCATCCTCCTCTGCTGCTTCACCCTCTTCCTCCTCCTATTCTTTGTCCTCTCCCTGGTCCTCCCAACTCCAACTCTCCTCTCCCCCTCCAGGTGTCTGCGGAGCCAGACGGCTCCACATACGTGTTTCAGGGCTTCATCCAGGGGAAGGACTTTGGACAGTTTGGACTGCAGCGGCTGGGTGCGTTCATCAGAACCACGGTGGTGTCGTGACGTTAACGGCTCTGATGGTCTGATAGGGGGAATAGGACAGATGGGGTTGGTAACAGCCAGAGGTCTTTGGAATGATACAACTACAGACCACAGTGGAAAGGAACTAAACATGTGCTCAGATATCAGTGGGAGAGATTAGGGATTGATGATTTGTAAAAATACACACTTGGGTAATTAGTCTCTCTGCAATGGTTTCTATTGTTATCTGGTTAGATATGTTCGGCACACTGCTACCCGTTCACAAAGTACATATTGTTACAGTACGAAAGTTCACCTGCTGATCATAAGGCATTTGGTCATATTTGTTCTCTCTCTCTCTCTGTGTGTGTGTGTGTGTGTGTGTGTGTGTGTGTGTGTGTGTGTGTGTGTGTGTGTGTGTGTGTGTGTGTGTGTGTGTGTGTGTGTGTGTGTGTGTGTGTGTGTGTGTGTGTGTGTGTGTCTCAGGTCTGAACATGTCAGAGAGCCACAACTCGCCCCCTCCCCAGCTGGGCACCAACAGCAGCTCAGTGGCCATTGCCATCCTGGTGCCTTTCTTCGCTCTGATCTTCACCGGCTTTGGATTCTACCTTTACAAGCAGAGGTGGGCGTCTGCCTTATGCATAATGAAAAAATAAGGATTATTGGTGTTACATTTGAATATTAATGTCATCTATATTAGATGCTTTGATTTAAAAAGGTTGGATGATTATAATGATTTAAATACTAGTACGACTATTCCCAAAATGATCATCATCCTGATCATAGGGGTAAACATGAGGACATTTTATCTTTAAGATAAAAAGGTTTTAATGTTGGTATTATGGGGAGCAAATTGCTACCATTGCTCCTCTCGGGAATTGTCTTTTTTCTCAATTTCTCGACTTTGCAAGAAAGAAAGTGACACTGGCTACACTGTCTCAACACTTTACATCTGTCCCCTTCTAATCTTCTTCACAGCTTCTTTGATAGTGAATCTGGATTCATGCGTCTCCACGCCTGTACTTCTGACTGTAACGCACTGATGTACTGTTTGTTTCCCAGGACCACGCCCAAGACCCAGTACACGGGCTGCTCGGTCCACGAGAACAACAACGGCCAGGCGGCCTTCGAGAACCCCATGTACAACACCAGCGCCAAGGCGGTGGAGGGCAAGGCGGTGCGCTTCGACCCCAACCTCAACACCGTCTGCACCATGGTGTAAGGGAGGAGCCCCGGCCACAGCCCCGCCACCCCCACCCTTTAAGAACCTCCAGCCATCAAGAACAACCTGCTCCACCCGACAGAAACCCAGCGGGAGCCGCTCACTCGCCGTGGCTGCTGTCCGTCTCCATGGCAACGAGTGACCATGGCCAACAAAGGCAGTCGAAGAGGACGCCGGGGCGCATGGGTCCGCAATCCACCACCTCCACATCTCCCCCCCCCCCCCTCACCTCCGACCCGAATCCAACCCACCCAACCCCCCTTAAAGCGTTCTTCAACACGCTTTGCATAACGGTTCTAGTGGAACCAGTTCTCCTCTAACTGGTTTTTTGGCGTCGTACCGGATCTCCGTCTCACTTCAAACTTGGCACCAGTGGAGTTGTGGCGTGACACAGGGGCGGAACAGGGCGGGGTCCGCTTGAGTGACGGAGAAGAAAAAGAAGAAGAAGAAGAATGAAAACGGAATGAATGAAAGTCCATACTGACTGCTCTGTGTAGTTTCAGGGCGGACCGAGTCTGCGGCTCTCCACGATGAGTAGACCTCGGTATCTGCCCTCCTAGCCAGGTGGAGCAGGAGCAGGAGGTGGAGGAGGAGGAGGAGGAGGAGGAGGAGGTGGGGAGAGGGAACACAAAGGCTAATCTCAAGAGTGGCTGCAGAGCGCACTTTCAGCCACGTCTCCGCCGCTTGTTTTCAAACTGCACAGCATACTGTCAGCCACCGATAAACCAAACCAAGGTCGGGCAGACAAGAAAGAGAGAGATATAAGATACAGGATATATTTTAGAGATGCTTAAAAGTCAGGGTTTGATTACAGAGAGCTGGGGGCGTCTTAATCGCATGCTCTTGTGCCAAGGCTTTGGTTTGAATCACTCACCGCCAGAAACTGTTTCCCCAAACTAACACAACCTCAACACACAAACCACCACTTTCGTTTGTCAAGCGAGCAGATGGAAATCTGTACTGATGTCGCACACTCAATGGTATCTGGATATCCTGTATGAACAGGGGGCTCAGAAGCCTGTTTCTTATCTCTAAACCCTCCTTCGCTCCACTTTTGACCTCTTAATTATTACAAAAGAAATCGATATGTCCACCCAGGTCCTGATACCATTCAATGTTTTTGTTGTCCATTACACAAATCTCCTCTGAAAAGCCTCCCGTCACCATCACCAGAGACCCCCCGGGGAGGGAGACATAACACGTTATTGCTTTCCCTGACTTTTCCGTGGCCATGGGAAAACCTCAACGGGATAACGCTCCGACTTAATTGATTCGTTGTGACAATGTGTCTCGCCGATGACCGTCGTCGCCACGGCGAAGCGCACCGAGGAGGAGGGAAAGCCGAGTGGAACAGAATGGCGGCTCACCGGGGAAGCGGTGAAGTGGGCGTCTGGAGGGCGGTGGGGGAGGAGGACGACGGAGCAGTCACTGTGAATCTGCAGATACTATTTTTAAAACGCCGGCTGGGCGCTAACCGTAACAGACACTCGTTACCAGCGCCGCCGTTAATGGCATTAAGGGGGATACGATTTCACGTTGAGCCAGTGTGGGAATTAATACACTTATATTACGATGAAAAAGGATACACTCGCTATATATTTTCTGTCTGAGGAACAACAATGGAACCGAAAGCAGGGTACAAACTGCTGCTGTTTTTTTTGTTGTTGTTTTTCCCGGGGACAGCTACTGTGGCTAACGCTAGCAGCATTAGCTAACGCGCCGGGCATTAAACAGGGCCTAGCCGAAAGAATAAAGACACCGCCCGGGGGACTGAACTATAAGCCCGTTGTTGAGCTGTGGAACAGGGCAGAGAGATCTCACATGAACCATAGATCTGAACCACAGAGAGAGAGAGTGGAGATGACAGGGCAGCAGAAACCAACCACTGGATACAAAGACTTATATATTGGGTCGAGTCCCGAAGACTTAGACAAACCAACAAAGAACCCTTAACTGAACTAAAGCCAACACAAATCGTGCCGGTAGAGGAGTGCAGGGGAATCATCCGAGCAAAAAAAGAACGGTTTCCTCATTATTTTATGTTGCCGATTCTTGGACGTTTGCTTTCCGCAATCCATAACAACCAATCAGGTTCTGCGAAAAAAAGACAAACAGGTTAGAGAGCCCCGGACCCCCCCCCAAGAAAGGCCGTGACCCCCATGGGCCATGACGCTCCTCAAGAACACTTGATGGTGAACAGAACAGAACTCTTCAGGATGTGTGTATGTGTGTGTGTGGGGGGGGGGGGGTCCTTCTGTTGTCACGGCAACGCCCCAACTGACACAGTGGGGGGGGGGGGGGGGGGGGTTGGGCGTTGCGTAGGCTCGGGTTCAAAAGCACACTCCACTGGAACGCTACCTGTCTACGAACTCACACACACACACTCACGCACATACACACACCACACACAAATGCACACGCAAGAGTTGGAGTGAAGGACCGCAGAACTGCGAGAGCTCCCTCACTTCCTGGGAGGTGGAGGTGGTGAGGGTGGCAACACAGGGACTGGGAACCTTATAAAAGTTTATAAAACAAACCTACAAAATGAAATCCACAGTAGCAGACACACAGGATGGAGACAGAAGTCCAGTGACGTAGAAACTCCTTCTGGATTCTACTCAGTCCTTCTGCCATCTCACGGCACACACACACACACACACACACACACACACACACACACACACACACACACACACACACACACACACACACACACACACACACACACACACACACACAAGCAGTCAGGTTTACAGACAAAAACAGGTGGGGTGGACGGACAGACGGATGGACAGACGGATGGACAGACGGACGTACCAGAGTGTCAAAGCAGACGAACAACCGACAGGGAGAGAGAGAGAAACTGAAGCTCAGACAGAGCCAGCCGGATAAATAGACCACAGGCGACTGGTTGTGTGTGTTGTTTATTTTTCAGTCTGTGGACAAATTGGCTCCGAGCAGAGAGAGGAGGTGGGGCTTAGGACCCCCGTGGGTGGGGCTTCTCCCCATCGTCATACTGCACTCTGTGAGTGCTTCTTTCCCTTCTTTGTTATCGCTGCAGAATCTTCTGATCTGTCAATCGACTTGCTTATATATATATATATAAACACATATATATATATATATATATGGGAGCATTCACCACTTATATTTTTGTGCTATATATTTACCACGGGGGGGTGGGTCCTGGTTGGGGGGAGGGGCTGAAGTAAAGGGACAGATGAATAACTGAGTTTTTTGTAGAAAATAAACACAAAACAAAAAGATGAACACAAAGACTTAAAAAAAGATGTTTCAACAACGTGTGCCATTGACACGAGGACAACAACAGTATTTTTTGGTTTGTTTCGGTTTGGTTGCTTTGGTAACGACCCCTTTCCCTCCTCTGAGGCAACAATCATGAGTGTCGTAATTGCAGTTGTCATTGTTGCTGTGGTACAACTTCTTTCCCAGCATCACAAGATAAATGCTGTTCTATATTTTCAGTCTGGCCGAGTGTTTGACGTCTCTTAGTTTTCATCTCCCCCACTGAATAGTTTGCCCATGGCTGTGCTTCGCTGCTGCTACCAGATAGCCACTATGCTAACCCTATCATTTGTGGTTTTATTCACTCTTTCTGTCCTCTATCCTCTGTGGGGCAGGGTGTCAAAAGCTAACATAGCTGCCACTAAATAGGAACTCCAATACTTAAATTCCAGCAAACATATTCGAAGGATCAAATCACTGCTAATGAAACCCAGAAATGTAACCGACAACAAGCCCTGGTTCGGTAAGAATTCAGGCTTTTTCGATCAGGCTCTCCCTTTTGTTAAACCTCACAAAGCCCATAATATATATTCTTATCTAATATATATGAAAACATCTCTCTATCGGGGGCGCAGTTGCCTTACCATTTGCCCGTGGGTTGCGTTGGTTTAGTTGTGAACCAACACACACACGTCGGAAACCTGATTTAGATTTGCGATATACTTCCCCATCTCGCGGCTGCTGCTCCTTGGAGCTCTGGGACCTTTGATATTTGTTCTGCAGTTATCAACTATATTTGCTCCTCCATTTATTTATGTCAACGTCGTGAGCTGCTCGTTTTTCTTTTTAACAGGTTCAAAGGAATCCTCCCGGCCCAGACCGTTTCGCCTATTAATCGTCAAAAAAAAAAGAGTTATATTTGTACGATGCCACAGGTGAGCTCTTATGGATTCTGGCTATGGAGAATTTATAACCCTATGCCTGGGGCAGATTCACCAACATGTTCGCTGCTCTTACCCAGAGCTTATGTGAATCGTTGTTGGGCGCTGTGTTGCTCTTCCTCCAAGTCTAAGACGATTTCCATAACACAGAGAAAACATCTGGATTTTATAAATTTTTCTGGAAGATACAAATGAGCATAGTGTATTTAAAAATATATATATATATGCCTTGTTTATATGATATGAGACTACCGATGAAGAGCTATCTATCCTATTACATTTGGAAAATGGTTGAAAAGTTTAAGACGTTACTTTTTCTGCCTGACTTTACCTATTTAAACCAATCAGACTCAGAGGCCAAACGGCAAGGCAGGTGGGTGGAATTTAAAGTCACGAAGTACGGAAGAAAGTGGGAGAGCCCTTAAAAAGTGAAACATTCGCCACAACTCTTTTAGTAAGATAAACGATTTTAATAACACTTGAACTGTGTTTACTTACTTCAACAACAAAAAAATGAAGAGTGTACTGCTGCCATGGCAACAGGCTGTGTAGACCCAGGGGTGTTGAAGTTATCCGTTCCTGGTTGAATGCGTTATCGGACATGCTGCGACCACTTAGCAACGATACCGACTTTTTTTTCTTTCTTGAAGTTTGATTAAACATTGTTTCATTCTTTTTTTAATGTACGGAGCTAACAATGCTTACCAAAAAAATACCCTGCCAATCCATGTCACACACACATACAAACACACACTGCCCCGTCCTCTTCCTCCTTATTACGAGTCATTTTACTTATTCAGCGCTTAATTCTCTGTTGCCACACGCTTTTCCTATTGACTGACCGCAATAAGACCCATGTGATTGGAAAAACTTTAGCTGTTCCTGCCTGGGGGACATTGGAGATATACACCATTTGGAAGAAAAAAAAGAGCAAATATAGAACAAAAAAGTGTTTTGTACAAAAATATATTTTTATGAAGAAATTATTTGTAAAATGTATGAATCTATTATGTACATTTTCAAAGCAGTGTAAGATTAAAAAAAGGCTAATTGCTTTTGTAAAAAACAAGAAATATCGTTGTCTTCATTTCTTCTACATAGCAATTTATTAATTACTCCACATTCATTGTATTCCTTTCAGCTGACTCGCAGACCAGAGATGTGTGTGAGAGCGCTGGAGTGTTTTCAAACCTCTCACAAGCATTATCAAAATGGGCCGTGGGAGAAGAACAGACAAGAATATACGTTTTCTCAAGGACTTTACGAGTCGGGAGGGAAGGCTTTGAAGTTTATCTCTAAAACACGTCAGGTCTCATATAATGGTGCGTTTTTTTATCCATCCGTCTCGGAGGTCTGAGGAAGTTGCCTAGCGCCACTCATGAACACGCCCCTTTTCCTCGGATGGCGAACTTGCTTGCTCGGATGAACTCAGAGGAGGCCGAGCAAGGATTCCGAGACAGAATTCAGGATGGCTGCGCCCAGTGTGACTTGAAGTATGAACTGTTTTCATTGTGTTTGGACCGCTTTGGTGGTTTAAATGGTAACTTCAATAACTCGTATTACTGCAATACCTTACTGCGTCCGTATCTCTGCCTATGGCCTATAGCCTACTTATTTTGGAGCGCCTGGTACTCTGCCAATGCTAACGCGACAACAGCTTCCGGGCGTCCAGCTCCGTGTATTTCAGCAGAAGGATTAGGGTGGTTGTCTAGCAGTGCCACCGTTTATTGCGCAATTGTTCAGTTAAAGGCTGTAGAAAAAACACAATGAGAAAGACTACATGTCTCCATAGGCGTCGATTACGCTGGGGACGAGTCCCCACCAGATTTCGTCAAGATTAATTTTGTACCCACCACTTGTAAAAAAATAAAATAATAATCAAGTGGAATTATTATGGATTATTACACGGGTCTTCTCAATGCCGTGGAACGCTCCGTTTACTTGCATGGGCTCTTCACAACTTCCGGCGGTGAATTATATTTGATAATTCACCGTTGCTAAGTACAATTGACAGCTGTCAAGGAAAACTAAGGACTTTTTGCCTCTAATGACTTCTTTGGTATCACTCCTCAAGTAGTCCGGTAACTTTTCAACCCCAGCGTCTTCGGTTGCTAAGCGACGTCAACGTCTTTGGCAGACTATTTCTCTGTCCATCAACAATACGAATGCTGGTAACAAATAAATTGTCAAAAGACAGGTGTCCATGTGAAGTTATTTTTACGTTTTGGCAAGTAGCCGTGTAATAAGCGGGATAATGTATAGAAAGTCGCCGGTCATTATCGAAACTAAGCCCCTTCAGGGCAAAGCTAGACACCTTCGCTGCGAGTCGGTGTCCTGTTCGCCCTGTCAGAGCTTATTTTCCCGATAATGACCGGCGTTCCATACATTATCCCTTACTTATTACACGGCTCTTCTCAATGCTGTAGACTGCTCCATTCACTTGCATGGGCCTTCCTAACGTTCAGCTGTCAATTATTTTGGTTCATTACACGGCTCTTCTCAATGCAGTGGAATTGTCAACTATTACTACTTATTTTTTCGATTTGGCAAGTAGCCATTACTAATAATGCCAATACTCTTTGGCTGGGATGATGAGGCATCAGACAATCAAGTCATTTGAGCCTGAATACATAGGTAAAAAGCACCAGAGCAGGTTGCTAGTACCATGGACAGTATCAGAACGATAACCTGTTGAACTAAATGGATGTGGTAGGCTACACAGCGGGATGCATCTGCAGACCACTGCCACATAAATAAAGATAAGATGCGATATTTATTGCTTAAGATTTGCTGGTGCTGTGGCAAGGTCTTTTGTGTTTTTTGCACTCAAGCAGCTGTTTTAACTTGCAATTGATAGTCGGTGGAGTCAGTCTTTTGTTGACACAAAGTGACTTTTGGTCATTCTTGCTTTGCTTGAATTCTGGAATAATTGTGTGGGGGAGTGCATGAGTTTTGGTCAGAAAGCCTGATGTAGGCTAGATTGGATGGAATGCGTGTTGTGAATTGAGAACAGCCAGCCCATGATGTGTTACAGCGTTCTGCTGTGAAACAAATATTTTTTTCTTTTTCAATCTTGACGACTTTTTTTGTGCTATGTGTAGCCACACGTATGGCCCTTCTGAACTTGAACACACAGTTAATTTCCTTTCCTAGCTCCTATTGTTTATGTTGTTGGCTTATCCATATCATGTCACGTTGTCAACATTGGATACATGGAGCAGAACATAGTGGGTCATATGTCCGCTGCTTTTTGGAAACGTTTTCTTCATAAAACGTGCCAGACAGATTTTGTATACATTTTATTCCTTAGTAATTAGCTACATGGGTACGCCGTCTTTCAGACCCTTTCGTTACCGGCACTAAAGAGAGAAAAAAGAGTCCTATTGTACCCAGCACTTCTGAAATGCGTCTCTGTCCCCAGCACATTTCAAATCAAACAGACGCCCATGCACGTCTCGTCTATGACGTCACGCTCCCTGTGACTGCCGTGGACAAGACCGACAATCTCCCCATCGGCATAACTGAAACTCTCCACATGCCCCGACTTATAATGGTATTACCTCTTTCGATGCTGTTATCCTCCCATTAGAAAAAAGGCGGTGAAGTGGAGCAGAGAGATCGCCATGTCTGTACCGGAGTTCCAAGTGCGGGTGGTGACGTATATCATTCGTGTCTTGAGCAGCGAAGAGATGTAGTTCACAAAGCGGCCTCACGCAAAATCTAACATTATCAAACTTCTTCGCGAAATTGCTTAGTTTTCTATGCATGAAAAATTATCATTTAAATCCACAAACAACATGTGTAATCCAGGCATATGAAGACTGGGACCAGAAAATTACTCGTCCGCTTTTAGGGACGAGGCAAGGGGGACGTGATAACGATGTGCATGCCTGTGATTGACAGGCGAGGTGGATCAGGGAGGTGTTGCCCTAATTGGTCAGAAATGAGCCGGAAGCGGTCTAACGTGTAAACGGTCTCAGAGGCAAGGGCAGTCAAGTCGAAACGGTTAGACTCACAGCCAGAGCGTTTCCCTCACTAAGAGATAATGGGCGTTTTGAAGCAATTAAACCACCTGAAGCACCTTTAACAGTGTCAATCAATCATTTAAATGATAGTAACACAATCTGTAATTGAATTGCATTGACATTTTTTTTTCATAACATAGGCCTCCTGTACGATATGAAATCGATGTAAAGTTATGGGTCTAAGCGACTAAGTTGCAGAAGACTGGAATATTTTGGATTCATTACTGTTCTGTACTGTTCTGTACTGTTTACCAATCATCTGGAAAACAATAACCCTAAATAAACAGGCGTATAAATAAAGTTGACGCATCACCGCTAACCATCTCTCTTTCTCTCTCTCTCTCTCTCTCTCTCTCTCTCTCTCTCTCTCTCTCTCTCTCTCTCTCTCTCTCTCTCTCTCTCTCTCTCTCTCTCTCTCTCTCTCTCTCTCTCTCTCTCTCACTCTCTCTTTCTCGCCATCGAGGAAGCTCTGGGGAGATAAGGCGCTTGGTCTCCTTGTAATAACTGCGTTTGTATCCACTGATCGATTGAACCCGGGCTCCCCGTGCAGTACAGGGAATGCATGCTTAACCACAACTTCCTCCAAAACTTTTTAGTTTGCACTATTATTGATTGATGGCTTTCTTGACAATGGCTCTCTCTTATACTAGTTTTTATCTCTTTTTTTACATGTTCTGTACCAATTCGATCTGGTAAGCTTCATCAGAGAGCTGGGATCTATTTTAGGTCTCTCTGTGATGGGAGGGGGAATATATGAAGCTTCTGATGAGCACAAAGAAATGTCTGCAGCAGCACATCTCTCAGGTAACTCCTGCTGACTCACCGGAAAAAGAATGAGGACAATTCATTTAAAAATGTCCTAATATTTACAGTAATGATTAACTCATCCAAAGGCCTTTGAAGGACACCTAGATTGATTTGTGAAAATGTAGGGATTATTTTCATGAATAGGCCTATAGTGGGAACATATGTGCCTTTATAGGTGCTACGGTTCTGTCTATATACCGGGCCAGTCCGGGGGGGGGGGGGGGGGGTTAGCTTAGGGTTGCCTCACAATCAAATCAAGCGTTTTGCTGGAGAAGGAGGGGTGGGCAGCTGAAAGGAGTCGTAGTGAAACAAATGTTGTTTCGGCCCGGCATTCGAGAGGGCCTAGTGCACGGCTCCGTGTACTTCTCGTATCCGAGGTTTTTCCTTTTACTGAATGGCGTTGATGGTTTTTAGTCACAGACTACCAGAACCCCCTCCAAATATGTCACAACCACACTCATGGTGCGTTCACATCGCTTGAAATTATGGGGAAGACATTTTGGCCAACACCTCATGACCCTCTGATTCTACTTCTGTTGAGCAACTGGGGACTAGATTTTGAGAGTTGCCCAGTTGGTGACGTATGGTTTACTAGTGACACGCATGAACATGGCGGAACATGAACATTTTACTCAATGTAAAAGAATCAACCATCATATCACATACTTTGCTATTGATTGACGTTGCAACCATCTGTTGGCATCGACTGTAAGCGTCGCTCGTAAGCGTGAGCCTCATCACTGGCGAGCCGTCTCGTTATCACCAGGACCATGAAGGCGCCTTCAAAATGCTTCGGACACCCTTGGCCCGGCTACCACTGTCGGTTTTTGTCGTTCTAAAATATTGTCATGCCCAAAAAAAAACAAGGTTTTCGTTTTTTTTGTCTTACAACATAAAGGCTACCACTGACGTTTTTTTTGTCGTTTTAGAATTATAATAATAGAAGTAGGCCTACACCTCTATTCTGCTTTGATATCACTAGATGGCGCTACTCAACCACTGCATTTTCTTGTTTGTTAATGTCGTTTGTTCCGTAAAGATACGGGTACCAAATCGCGTTTGAACATTATAATACTCTTTTCCTTTATATTGTGGGTGTGACGATTGATTTAACAGTAGAGTGACATTGAACCCCAGTCCTCCGTGTATTTCAGCAGAAGGATTAGGGTGGTTGTCTAGCAGTGCCACTGCAGTCGTTGTACACGAGTCGCCAGCAGATGGAGCTAATGGACCGTAGAATATGTTGAACAACTTGATGTTGCACCCTGCGTGAAACCAGCCAGTCGCACTAATTTAGGACTTGACGAAAGTTAAACTCGCTGGTTTAATGTGGTTCATTCGTTTTTGGATGATGCAAAACATCGAACAAGACACGTGTGACTCAAGGTATGTATTACAAAACATTTTTTAACAGAATACTCCAAACATTCAACATGACGACATTATAGGCCTACATATCCATATATGTTTGTCGTGACTTTTAATAAACGTTTCATATCTCAATAATGTAGGCCTATTTTGAGTTTATTCGATAAGAGCTTTACGTTAGCTTCTTTATGCTTGTCAAATAGCCAACGACAGCTGTGTTGTTATTGAACCACCTAATATCCTATGAAATCAATGATCAGTAGACGGCGCCATTCTACTTCTTCCAATGCTCGTTTATGCAGAACCCCTTTTAGAAAGTGTGTGTGTGTGTGTGTGTGTGTCTGTCTGTCTGTCTGTCTGTCTGTCTGTCTGTCTGCCTGCCTGCCTGCCTGCGTGCGTGCGTGCGTGTGTGTGAGATGCCATGAATCCTAAAACTAAATTATTGATACTATTTTTAGTACAGTATTTTAGATCTAAGACATTTAACATAAATGTGTAACTTCATTGTATGAAAATATGATAGCCTACCCTAAAAATATTTAAAAATAGAATACCAAAGCAAACTTAAATTATCTACCTAAAGAACGTTATAGTCTTGCCTTGCCAAAATGTGTGTGTGTCTTTGAAACCCAATTTCTTCCCTAATAGATTGCAATGACTACTTCGGTGGTGGCTGGTGTCGACCGAGGCAGCGGGTCAAGATATCCTGGTCATCCCCCCGTCCCTCAGACAGAGGGTAAGTAACGTCGCCTGTATTCGGCACTAGTCTGTTTGTGCTGTAGTGTGAAAATGGCCCCTGTTCCCAGGGAGTCATTTCCACCCGAGCCCCTGTTTTAAGTCCTCCCCGCGGGGGAACGAGGGTGAAAGGAAGTCTTGTTGTTATTAACGGGATCTGCTGGTCGCAGGATTCTCTGCATTTGCGGTTCAGTGTTTCAATAGACCTTTAGTGTCTCAGGCTTTTGCTGCCATCGTAGCTGTGTTGGTGGCTGTGATTGTTAGAGGTGCATGCCATGTCTCTAGTGATGTCTTCAGGTTGCTTTTGACTTTACCAAGGGAGAGGAGATGGCTTTGGTATCCATGTGGCCTTAGTGTGTGGTAAATGCTAGTTTGCAGTTCAGTTTAAAAAAAATATATTCTTCTATTTCTGAAATTGATTAGAATAACATGGAAGATAAGCCAGAATGGTCTACATATCTATATATAGTTATATCTATACAGATATAGATATATGAGATCTTGTTATATCTTTTGCGTCAACAATTCAATTCTATACAGTATATATACAAGTGTATCATTTAGATTTTGTATTTGTGGGGATTTTACATGTTTGGATTTCTCCTGTTAATACTTTCACAGAGACGTGTGTGTGTGTGTGTGTGTGTGTGTGTGTGTGTGTGTGTGTGTGTGTGTGCCCGTGTGCGTGTGTGTTTGTGTGTTTGCATGTGATAATGAACCTCAACTTTTGGTTACTCTACTCTCCCTGAACTATCCTTTCCTTGTAGGCCTATATAAAAAATATATGTATCTAAAAGTCATCAAATCCTATATCACTCGCATCATAAGACATAATATGAACGTGTGGATGTCAATACGATCCCCACACTAATCCCCACCATCATTCAACCGGATCGGTTCGGTTTATTTTGAACCAATGGGGGTTGAGTTGCCCTCTGACCCCCGGCGGTCAGAGAGACGACCTCCCGGATGGGTCCTCAGAGGTTCCGCCCCGCTCCTGCTAGCCGCCCAAGCGCGGCCTCCCTCGGCCTCCGTCCCGGGCCGAGGTGCTTCCAGATCAATCCGGGGTCAGGCTTGATTACCCCGGGCTCGCCCCCACGGGGATACGTTAGTCCGATGAATTAGCAGAGTGAACGAACAGAACGGCAACAGAACGGTATTTTGTAGCAGCCACATTAATTATGCATCATCTGTGTGGATACCAACCGAGCCTTGATCATTTCTTACTCTTTTTTTTTTCTCCCCCCCCCCATCCCCTCTCCGTAGTTTGAATCGGGAGTGAAAGAGATAGTTAATTGCCGGCCTCGTCAAGAGCTACCGTGCCAGCGTTTGATGTGCGGTGGAAACACAATCTATATACCGTGGTTATTTATTCATGTGAGAGAGGGATGAAACGCAGTCACAGATGAAATGTTTGTGTTGTTGTTTTATGTTTCGTCCTACGATGTGGTGGTGGAAAAAAAATAAATAAAATGAAGGCTGGGATGAATAAATTAGAAAATATACCAGGATATGAACTGCGTTTTCCTCCGTTTCCACTGTTAATAATAGTTAACGGTGAAGCAAGGGGTTTCATATATTCTTTATCTTCTTTTGCCTGCCGGGAACCGGCCATTGCTGGAGATGAGTAAAAGGTAGGCCTGTATGTAACGTACGGTAGGGAGAATTGAACTTGGTGGGAAAGCGTGAATCCACCCATGTGAAATGGCTGTACTGGCTGGGCTTAATGATGTGATTTGTTTATCGCAAAAATTGCCTCATAAAGTTGACCGTGGTGAAAATGTGCTTTGCACATTTAAACAAGGCCTTTTCGCACAGAATAGATAGATAATTGGCACTTTACAGGCTATGCTGCTCACATACATTAAGAAAATCGTTTTTCCTACTTTAATTAAAGCTCATTTAAATATAAGAACGTAATTAAAAAAATAATTCCAATCCTCCCATCTAGTACGTCCTATTTACCTTTTAAAAACCATGGAGAAAAAAAAATACTCAGACAAGATTGACAAGAGCGACTGAAGCTGCGATTGGAGTGAATGAACGCCTTGGATAAAAATATTTAATAATGCAAATTGGATGCAGGGATTTGCATACAGCAGTATTTAAAACTCAGCGCCCTCGCCAGAGGAGGGGGCTTGTCAGAGACAAAAGAGGGGGATTATGGGTAGAGATACTCAGTGTTTTGATCACAGCACCGTTGGTCAAATCACCATGTTGTGTAAACAATAAGCCAGGAGTGTAGAGGTTTGATAATGTATTTATTGTGATTTATTTATTTACCACGCAGGGACGCTGCCTAGGAGGGGAATCATTAGGCGGGAGAGAAATACTGTACTTTTTGGTCTTAAAGTAATGAGCAGATTAAGGCCAGCGCTGCTACGTTTTAGTAATCCTCATATACATTTCTAATTGTGTTTCTCATGATTGATGACTCGATGCAGGCAAATGTTATTCAAAAGCGGCTTATTTCAGATTGCTTGATTTTTTTATTTTTTTTTCACTCGCTATCTCGCCCATCCGTTCAGACTTCGTTGTCTTAAAATAATGCGATACAAAATAGATGGCGCCGCGTATAGCCACTGATCCCAGAGAGGGTTTGGGTGTGTGTGTCGTCGGGTGGTGAATACCAGGATCCGCTGTAAGGAGGATAGTGGAGCAGCATCCTGTAGGTGGAGCAGAGGGGCTCATCTGTAAGAGCCTTCTCCAGTGAGGACCGTTCATTTGGACCGGCCTCCTTGGCTACGCCAGATATACGTCTGTATGGGCTCTAGTCACAAAGGTTCAGAGCCCAGTGCTTGTGTGTGTGTGTGTGTGTGTGTGTGTGTGTGTGTGTGTGTGTGTGTGTGTGTGTGTGTGTGTGTGTGTGTGTGTGTGTGTGTGTGTGTGTGTGTGTGTGTGTGTGTGTGTGTGTGTGTGTGGGGGGGGGTGGTTTACAATGCACTACATTTATGTGTACTGTGTGTGTGTGTGCAGTTGGCAATACACTATATCTATGAGTATAGTGCATTATATGTGTGTGTGTGTTGTGTAGAAAAATGTATTCCTGTGTATCACACTGATTTGGGTCGACATCTCTCGACCGAGACGTGTCCGAGGTCAAATTCAACTTCTCAACGGCAAGTCCAGTCTGCTG
>NC_079433.1:6479981-6565765 GCF_026213295.1 Gadus chalcogrammus | reverse complement strand
GTGGTGTGTGCGTGTGTGTGTGTGTATGAGATTGTGTGCGTGTCTGAGTGAGGGTTTGAGTAAGTGTGTGTGTGTGTGTCTGAGTGTGAGGGTTTGAGTGAGTATCTGTGTGGGTGTTTGTGTGTGTGTGTGTGTGTGTGTGTGTGTGTGTGTGTATGGGAGTAGGCTGGAGGGGGGGCTGCTGTCTTTGTTGTAAAAATGAAATGAGGGAAACCAAACGAAAGTAATCAAATGTAAAAATCGCACATGTGTACGTGTGACTCAGTCCCTCTCAGAGGGGATACTGGCAGTGAGGCTGGAGAAGTATTCATAGGTGTACTGTCCATTTGTTCCACCTCTTCATTGTGAAAGTGTGTGACACAGGCTTTGGAACAAGCTGATCACACACTCGTATGGGGAAGTCGAGCGTTACCTGCTTTTGCTGCTTTTAAAGCGACACTCAATCAATGATGGTCTTAATTGGGGTTGGAAAGGTATGATCTCTAACCTGAACATTGACTTGAGAAGGGGTTCTTTAGGAAACGAGTGAATACAGAGTAAAGTCTCATATTTTGATTTGATTCAGTGCACTTCGGCATCGCTAACTCTATCAAAAAGAATGTTCTTTAGGGCTGAATGGGCCGCAGCCACACGAGGACTGTATCGACTCAGTATTGGACGATAAAAAAACAAATAAAACAGTAACAGCAAAGATTAATCTTCAATACTTTTATATTCAGAATTTGCCAGAGGCTATTTCAATTTTCAAACTGAAACTGTCTGTTCTATTTGATAACCCTAGCCTTTCTATCCCGATACAATCTCCTGCTGGTCAGGGGACCGTCTTATCTTCCACAACTGGAATATTTATTCGGCCGACCCGACTATAAACACACCAAAAACAAGTTTGCACCCATCGTATATCTCCTCCATCATCAGCAACGTGGCAACTTTTGTGTTTTACACAATATCTCCCCGATTTCCGAAACCGCATCTGTCCCAGTGGGTAGTGCGAATTGTGTTCGGGGTATCGCACTCGGCTCACCCTAAATGGTACCAAGAGCCCTGGGGTCCGTTTAAGCCTTGCCTTCAACACTGCAGTGCTTTAAATCTCAAACTGCAGGTCTTTTGCTACTGATTTATGCTTTATTTTGAGAGAGAGAGAGAGAGAGAGAGAGAGAGAGAGAGAGAGAGAGAGAGAGAGAGAGAGAGAGAGAGAGAGAGAGAGAGAGAGAGAGAGAGAGAGAGAGAGAGAGAGAGAGAGAGAGAGAGAGAGAGAGAGAGAGAGAGAGAGAGAGAGGTGAAGTGGCCAATGAGCTCACAAGGCTGCACTTTAATTTTGACTCCAGATTTATTTGATTTCTCCCGAAGTTTAGCTAAGCGGGCTAATGAGAAGCCCAGCACTCCTGAATGATTTAGTAGCGGGTGGAAACCCACGCCGAGGAGGGAAAGGCCAAAGACAAATTTGCTTTTTCTTCTTTAATTGGAACAAGGAGAGGAGAAGAAATGGTGGAGACGAAAGTTCCTCGATAAGAAATAACAATTAGGAGGAAAGTTGTCCCGTGCCGGCCATGCATCATATTTGTTTAATAATGGAAGAAAAAGAAGAAACGCAAAGGGGAATAGCGTTCCGTCTGCGGAGGGCGGTCTGCGTGAAAGTACCGCTTCGTAAACAAACTCAAACAAACTTCTGGGGGAAACGCTTGAGTGTGATGAAAACACGGAACTTGTGTGCTTAGTTCCACCAAAGGGAAACATGGCGATGGTTAAGGCTGTTGTTTATCCTCTCATCACGAAGAAACATCTTCATGCAGTGTATCCACAAAGAGGCAACCTCAGAGCAATCCCCTTCGCTCTAGTTGGATTGTATATAAAATGCAAGTGAAAACCGCTTATGCTGCATATCAAACCATCCGTGCTGTAGAAAGTAAAGTCTTTCATACGGGCTCAGTGGACTAACTTTCACGCAGCCCTCGTCCTCAACTGTTTCACGTTTTCGTTCGCATCCAAACAAGCGGCATTGCACTAAATGTCAGCAGACTGACGGACAGCCAATGATTACATAAAGGGCAGAGGAGAAGGTCTGCCCCCTGTACACATTTAATAAATCATATATATATATATATATATATATATATATATATATAACAACCACAAGCTTCTTGAAGAAAGAAACTGCCAACTTAACGTTTGCAAACTTGCCAAGTCCAACTGCAACCTATCATGTTTTTTCACATTGCCGCGAATACATTTCCAATAAGTTTGGTTAAGACCGATTTATGAAAACATTTCAAACAAGCTTCATTAACACCGGATAACCAACCGCCCCCTCCAGAATAACGGCCGAGTTGGCCTGTCCTCCGAACACATTTTGATTGTAAGTGGATCCGCCGTTCTCGCAAACATGACCTCCGACCCCTTTACAAGTGTGAGCGCACAGAGGTGCAGCCTCATGTTTATTCAGCGGGCGTAATAGCCCCCGGGAACAAATCGCTCTCCTTCGTCTCCCCCCCCCCCCCCCCCCCCCCCCCCCGCCCCTTGGAGAGACTGGTAGCCTGAAGCACCCTAAGGTGCCTGGTTAAAGAGGAGGAGGGAGGGGGCTCTGATATGCACTCTCCCAGCCGCCTCCTCCACCTTCTCTTCCTCCCATCTACCGTCTCCTCCACCACACCGTTGGACTGTCATTTAAACAAGACCATCCGCTCAAGATTCTACCATTAGCATGTAAAAAGAATTTAGCTAATGCTTTGCTAATCTGCATCCTTCTTATCTCCGTACTTCACTGGGATTGGCTGCTGAGTGAGTTCAGAAGTGCGTGTGTTAGTGTGCAGGTGTGTGTTTGCATGTGTATAAAAGTCTGTGTGTGTCTGTGTGGGCTGGCAGGTGTGTGTGTGTGTGTGTGTCTGTGTGGGCTGGCAGGTGTGTGCAGGTGTGTGTGTGTGTGTGTGTGTGTGTGTTTGCATTTGGGTATTTGTTTGTGTGTGTGTGGTGTTTAAGTGTGTGTGTGTGTGTGTGGTAAGCCCCGGCGTTGTGTTTTCGCTCAGGTCTACTTAAGTGTGGCCGCAGTTGTCAGCGCTAATACGACGTTGTATTCAATCATCCTGACAGCCTCGTGGGGCAGGGGGGCGCCGTGTGAGTGACAGCTTTTAAGAAGCAGTCAAACCTGGGGGGCTAAACTGACGGAGAACGATTCCCTTTTTTTTCTCAGTTTTTCTTTTCCTACCTCCCCCCCCCCCCCCACGGTCTATCGTAAGATCTCCCCGACAGACGGGTGTTCGCTTCTGAAAGTTAGACAGCAGCGCCGTCTGGTCCGGTAAAGCCCGCTGACAGTGATCAACAAAGAAGTGTCTCACTTTTGAGAAAAAAAAAACAAAAGAGAGAAAGAAAGTAAAAGTGGTCTCAGAGATCAACTGCTGAGATGTTGTGTGTACGGTGTTTTGTCTCTCCCGTCAAACTGTTCCTCATGCGTCTGTGTGTGTGTGTGTGTGTGTGTCTTTGTGTATTTCAGTGTCGGTTGTAAAGCGGTCGGTGTAAGTGATGTTTCCCTGAGTGCCGGGGCTCGCCGCGAAGCTCTCTGAGCGATATTGACATGTTGTCAAGGCAACGGCTCTCTCTGAGGACGACATGGGTTTTTGACGGGACTGAGCTGCGATCGTGATTTTTCTCTTCTTTTTTTTTTTCTCTTTTTCTCTCACTCACCGCTGTTGGGTAATTTCAGCCTGTCTGCGAGACATGATTTGTTGCCCCTATTTTTAGTGCAAAACTCCAGCAAAGTCAGTCAAGAGTTGTGCAGCAAAACACCTGCCGCGATGCTCCTCAGAGATCGGCGCTGCCTCAAACACCACCCGTCGCCATAGCTCTTGATCGGGGTTCCACGTGATCATCACGGCTCTTCGACTAAACACGGAGAGAATTGTACGTAGTTTATTTAGAAAGTGGTCGGTTGGTCTTAATATCGCCCTGTGTGGATATTGAGTGGATCGCTAGTAGGTGCTACCCGCCTTCAGTGGTTCTTAAGCACTGCCATCTTTTGCTCAAAGCATGAAGAAATAGTTCCTTTGATCATACATGATTGTGGTTCATGTATGAGGAGCTTCTAAAAGGGTTGTCCTGGCGATAGAGTTGTGGATGATGACCGCAGGACGAGGCTGTAGTTCGACCCGCACTCACCTGTGGTTCCACAAGGTTGTTTGAATGTCAAATGAACTATTTCCTAACACGGGAAGAGGGAGAGATGCCCGATTTTAGATTTTGATCGAGGTTTGATTCCCGACTGTTTGCCTATGTTACATGTCATTCCCTCTCCTCTCCCACCTGCGTCCCTGTCTCTCATCATCATCCTGTCCATAAATGCACAAAAGACTCACAAAAATAAATATGAATAAATAAAATCCGACATACAGTTATTTCGATTTTTCTTAAGATAAGGCTATGGATTCCTAGTCAGAAGTTGAGACTTTCAGGGAGGTAATCCCAGTGAAATATCAGCGCTTTTTCCGGGAGGCTCTGAGTTTTCTTGGCTGCGGACGCCGGCGAGCCGCGGGCGCGGTGGGAGTCCTGCAAGGTCGATCGGTCGAGGTCATCACGGCGCCGCGTGACGCGCCGCCCCCGCCGCTCCATGCCGGCTGGGCACCTTGTGGGTCCGTGCACCCCCAACCCATCCCGCCCACCAACCCACCTACCCCATTAAACCCCCCCCCCCTCCCTCCCCCCTCCTGCAACACACGAGGCCAGACCGGTTCAGAGGACAGGCTCCTGGGTGTTGACCATAAAAAGAACATCAAGCCAATGAGCCACAAAGAATAGAGAGATGATATGGAGAGGGGGGAGAGAGGGCGAGAGACACTGAGGACGGGGGAGGGAGAGCCAAAGGGAGGGGGAGGAAAAATTGGCTGAAAGGGAGAAAACAGGATGAGGTAAAATAAAAAAGGGAGCAATAAGGCAGAGAGGGGAAGAGATGGACAGCCAGAGAGGCGGAGGGGTGGAGGGAGAGAGGGAGAGGGAGACGATTCAATATGAGAGAGAGAGAGAGAGAGAGAGAGAGAGAGAGAGAGAGAGAGAGTTGAGACAGGGAGAGAGGATGCAAAAGAGAAAGACGATGTGAACGAGAGAGAGGGGGGGAGACAGCAAGAGAGGACGTGAAACGGAGAGAGAGAGAGAGAGAGGTACCCAGACAGCCAGCGAGAGAGGGGGAGAGAAGAAGGGGGGAGAGGGCTGTGAAAAGCAAAAAAAAGAGAGAGGGGGGGGGGGAGGCAGGGAGAGTGAGAGAGATTGCCTGCTCTGGGCCAAATGGGAGCTGGGCTGCTCCAGCTGTGCCCATAAAAACAGCAGGTGGATGCCATCATTAGGTCTGGCAGATGAAGCGCCAACTCCAGAGTCCCAGCTCCCATGATGCCTCACTCTGGGTGCGCTGCGCTCGTCCACTCTGCCACGCTCGATGGCTCGGCGCCTTTCCCCGGCGTGCCCGGACTGTGGAAACCACGATGGCGTGGACGGTTAGGTCGAGAGGAAATTAACGATTATCTCCATCTGATTGAACCCGGGGACTCCCGGGAGGTTTGGCTTGATTTGATTTCTTACAAACTGCAAATATTTGGTGGTTTGGGGTTGAAGTGGGGGACCCCCTTGAACAGTGCTCTTTATGAACCTGATGCAGTTTTTTTAAGCACACTTCATGGAGTGTTTTATTGTCAAATAAGGTCAGTGGTCGTTCTGTGCAGACATGCTCATGACAAGGCAAGCGCGTCGATGTGGTAAAAAACGTAGGCCACATAATACTGATTTAGATGCACTGAAAGAGTTAGATATATGTATTAAAAAATGACAAGGACCTTCCCTTATGAGGACCGCTCCTTCGGAGGATCTATCCTTAGGAGACAAAGCCTTAAGAGGACCTTTGCCTTTTGAGAACCTACCCTATGAGGACCTAGCTTTAGGAGGACCTACCCTACGAGGACCTAGCCTTATGAGAACCTACCCTACAAGGACCTAGCTTACGAAGACCTAGCCTCATGAAGACCTGGCCTTACGAAGACCTAGCCTCATGAAGACCTTGACTTATGAAGACCTTGACTTATGAAGACCCAGCCATACATGGACACCTTCCGTCTCCTCCCGCCCCTATGCCTGTGCTAATAGTTCTGACACGCTGGCCTCTCCTCTTATCTGCCACATTTTATTTTTCACCCGCTGATGAGCAGACATACGTGCCAACGCTTTGATTAGCAGTGTCTTATCACAGATCACTAATTAAAATCCACAAGCTTTTTCCGTTACAACCTGCCATCTTTTTTTTGCGTGTGTGTGTGTGACGGGTGCCGGTGTGATTTGCATACGCACAAAGTCCTCCCTGTATGCTAATCACGCCCACAGTGCCTCTTGGCTTTTCAGTAATTAAGTTCATAAAGGACAGTTGTAATACATGATTAACTGAAATGTTTCCAAGATGGTGGACCCCCCCCTCTGTAGACGTTCCTGGGGTGACGCTGGGAGAGGGGTTGAGCCGGGGTTTGAGAGTCGTACTGTCTGGGAGTGCTCCTGAATGAGCTGTCATCAGGGAGATGAAACGCTGATAGCAGATGAGAGCTGCCATGGCGATGCCCTGCAGGTTTCCTCAGGGCTGAATAAATGTCTGCGGCTGCTTCGTGCCTTTTTTTTTTGGGAAAGGCACCTTTCTTTGTCCTGATTGGTCCATACAATGTTTTATTTTTTTTTGCCTGTCAACCGACGATGTGTTTATTTGAAACCTTTGTCATCTTTCTTTTTTTTTCTCTGCCATTCGTAGATTGTTTCATTTGAAACAAGGTGCCCCTGCCGTTTTAACGTTTTTTTTTTTTTTGTTGTAAGAATCAAACTTGCTGTCGTTCTCTCTTCTTCTACTGTGGAACCTTTGTCTCTCTCGGCTCCAGCCACCTCTCCAACACAAACAAATATGGGCATGGTTGAAACGATGCACTCAAACCAACGGCCCTTTTAACAAGGCAGCCACTAGGACCCTGGGGACGAAGCTGCTCCACTTGCGAAAATTGTCGCCAATTTGGCAAAACTGTGTTGGTTATATATAGTGGCGGTTTACAACCGTAATCAATTTTGAAAAGTGAACCGAACCAAGAGACTACCAACCAATCAATTGTAATTTGTCTAAAAACTCCCTTGTTATTGTCCTCAAAGAAAAATAAAATACAAATACAGCTGAACTCAATATCCATAAGCCCCGACCATTTTGAAGGTAATTTTCAAAGATTGGCTGCTGCAATACGTTTAACAATACACGCTGATGGAAGGGTTTCAACAACAAAATGATGCATAAATAGCTTTTACCTCTCCAGAAAAACCCCATCACGCTTCAGAGAGGCGGGCGTGCAGGCCTTCCAAATGGCCGTTGTCATAAACCAACAACATTTAGTGTGTTTTGAAGAAGTGGATTCCATCAGGTGCCCTTGGCCCCTCCTCTCGATCCTCTGATCTGGGCTCGGGTTGTTGATTGCTTCTGTCTTCTAGGCCTTTCTCTCTGATGGGTCTTTGACTGCAGCACAGGCTAATATTCCCTCTGTGGTCTCAGTACCAAGCAAAGCACTCTGTGTGTGTGTGTGTGTGTGTGTGTGTGTGTGTGTGTGTGTGTGTGTGTGTGTGTGTGTCTGCTTGAGCCTGCGTGTGTGTGTCTGTGCATGCATGCGCACGTGAAATTGTGTCACGGGCTGATTTTCCTTTTTAAATAGCCAACAACGCTGATGCGCTTTAAATGCCTCATCAAGGCAACAGGGCTGTCCAAGTCGCTTACAAGTTAACCAAATACACACTGACAATGAAATTAATAATGCATATTGTTTTCCCCGCGCCTCAGCTGGATGAGTTGACTGATGTATGCAAAGATGGTAATTTATTGAAAGTAAAATTCGTGTAATTGTGCGGCGGAACTTGATGAAGCAAAAGGAGATGTCAGCATGATGTCCGTCATTATCGGAGCAAAAGAAATCATTAAAGAGCGGGGGGAGGAAAAAACAAACAAAAAAATAACAAATCTAACATCAAAGGACAGCGCAGAACAAACAATTTATTTTATGGATGTGTTTCATTTGGAGCAAAGTTCAAAAACGGGCCGTTATGGTAAATATGTCAGGCTTGTTGTTGTTGTTCTGGGTGTCTGATGGGTTTGGCTCGCAGTCCGATGGGACTTCCAGACACTCACTCCTCTCATATCAAAGCAGTCAGGGTCGATTTAATGGGAGGATGAGGAGGACCAACAGCTTAAATGTGTTGGTCGCCATCAGGATTTTCCAGCAAGGAGCTCAGCTGGTCGGATCCCAAAGGCCTTCAAATGGTAAAATAGTTGTTCCTCTGATATCTGTCTTAGAAGCAATGATGTTGATGCTCCCAAAGTGAGCCGATCCAACAACTTGTAGCTGCATTCTGGATGGCAAAGTTACAAACTTATCACAAGCCTTTTTTTTTTTTTAACTGTCAAGGTGCTTCAGTTGAAAATGCAGATGATGCCCGTTGGAAATATACTGTGTCAATATTTTATTTTTTCATATTTCCCAAGCAGCTTGGATTCCTTCAGACCTTGTCAGCCTGTTATATTCAATTGAGTGTTAGGTTTGAAAAAAGCTTTCGGTAGGTTTCTGCAAAATCAGATTTGACTGGTTCAGTGGAAATTGTGCGTTCACACCTATTTACTTCTTTTGGTCCTTGGGCCTCGGTTTGCTCCATTTACCTCGATAAATTGGACAAATCGCTGGTGGGCCAAACGGCTTGACTGAGATTGCTTAAAGCTGTCGATCCAGGAACGTTACCAAACAAACTGAAGCATGGTGTGTTTATTGTGGGATCTCAAACGCACCAAACACAGGATGCAACATCTCTCAAAACCCATCGCTACAAGGATCTGATCTCGAAATTGCAATCGACTTTGTGTTCTCGTATCTGCGGTTAATATCGGATGGAAAAAAAACAGCTGTTGAAGGGAGTCAGTGAAGGGTGAGGAAGCAGATCTTTCGCTGTTTGCACATGCTAGGTGTGGGTATCTTTTCAATCTTCCCAACACTAGCTCAGCGGCAGTGGGCAGGCTGAAGTGGAATAAATAGTCCCCATGATGCACCGTTGGTGCAGGGCAAGGACAGCCCATGTGTGGACGGCCGTCGCATTAATCCTCTGCATTTTTCTGGCTGTTTTTTGAAGAGCCAATCACTGTCCAGAGATGGCGGGTGGGGGGGTCGACAGCTCAAGGCCCGTGACCTCCAGCCTGACCCTGAGACCTCCAGGACAGTGATCCGGATCCGTTTGTGGTTCTCGGCGTTGCTTGTCGTTTCCCTTCCTGCCAGCGTTTCCTCCTCTCCCTACCGTCAGGCTAATGAACAGTAGCTTAACCGCTGCGGGTGAGTCTCTCCGTATCTATTACGAATGTTGTGCGTTGACACGGTGACGCAGTGCCACGGTGCTGTGGCACAGAGCAGCGTAGCGGGAAGTACAGAGAGATTTACATAGGAGGGAGATGGTTCCGGGTGAGCTCCGCTTGACTCCTTGGTCTTTGGTTTTCGTTTTGTTGTCTCCCTTGACTATCAGGGTTTTGAGTATGGCGCATGCATACGTGTGAGCTAATTGACGGGGTGTTTAAGAGCTCAAACACGTGCATTCTAACACGCACACGCACACACGCACACACGCGCACACACACACACACACACGCACACACTAGCACACGCACACGCACGCATGTCAAGTCATTCTCACTACAACTTGATTTGTCTCCGAGAAGCTGGTACCTGTCAGTCTGGCGGAGGGGCGAACCGGAGATGGGATTTGTGAACATACTCACTGGCAGGCTGTGAACCAAATTCTTATCTCTGGCAACGGACCAATCAGAGGAGCCCTGGCTGTTTTCCTTATACTGTATATATATACACACACACACGCACGCACATGCGTGCGAACAAACATACAAACATAAAACACAGACAGACACACACACACACACACACACACCTAAAATGTCCCGTTTCTGAGCGAGGCCGTCGGTTCTAATATGACAGTTGATGTTGAATATTAATAAAGTGCGCCATATGTTCCGAACAAAATGTTATCCATGCATTATTAAATGTGATTCGTAGTGTCAGCCGTTAATTAATGCTTGTTAAAACACAATAAAAGAACGAGAACTTGAGCGAGAAGAAAGGAGATGTGGATTTGTTCCAGTGTTTAATGAGATGAGAGGGAATACATTATTGCTATTATTGTCAGCGAGCGGCTTTTATTATTTTGTGGGCTATTAGTCAGAAGTGCGGCTGTCGATTTGACAAAAGCCGCGCTGTAAACAGTTGGAATATTTCAATAGCTTACACTTTACAACACGCCGTTGTTTGATCAAATACCGTAAAGAATATGTTTCATGCATACTCTGTCTCCTATAACGGAGAAGACGCTCTCGAATGAGATTTCAGTCTGAAACGACGTTCATCTTTCCAGCTATTTTCCATGACATTGCAAGCTTACATTAACAGCACCCCCCCCCCTCCCCCCCATGACATCTTCTCACGTCATGATCGATTATATGATTACATGGGTATCACCTGCTTAGGGTACCTAACCAGTGTTTCGCCCAACTAACTCTATTTGGGGGTCATAGAATAACACAAGGGCGGCTCCAAACTACAAAAGGGGATCAGGAGGGGTCAGGGGGAGTCATATTTAATTTTTGGGGGGGGGCATGTCCCACCCCGGGCCTCCTCATTAGACCTGTCCCTGTCTTCAACCGTTCCCGCTCCCCTCTGATGTACGTGTGCGTCGATTATTGAGTAGATCCGTGTGCTCGGGAATCAATGTTCAGATGACCTGCGACGCGTGTTTGTCTGTGGGCCGCCGTGCAGGGCAGGGGAATGACAGGCGGAGGAAACTAAGACGGAGGAAGGCCGACTGGGCGGCGGCCGCTCCGCTGCGCACCGCGCTCTGACTCTGTTTGGCTGCCGGTGACAGCGTCTCACTTTCAACGGCAATTGATCGCCTTCAAAATGTTTCAAACGTGTGTGTGCGTCGTGGTGTGTTTCTGTGTGTGCGTGTGTATATAAAAGAGGATGATGGTTGGCGTTGGGTATAAGGCTATAATCTCTCTCTCTCTCTCTCTCTCTCTCTCTCTCTCTCTCTCTCTCTCTCTCCGCGTGCGTCTGTTGGCGTGTTAATTTGATCTGAAACCGCTAAACACGGTGTCATGGTTTTTTCCCTGACAGGCCTTGAGAGGAAGTTTATCTCATCATTAATTAAGCGCCATACTTCCCCACATGCAGCCTGCGCTTAATTAGGAGGAGGGGGTCACCGGGGAGGGTTTATTAACCGGAACAGATTTGTTAAAGGAAGAACGGCGGGCGAGAGAGGTGCATCTAAGGAGAGAGAGGAGAGAGGAGAGAGGAGAGAGGTAGAGAGGTAGAGAGAGACATGAGACAGACAGAGGGAGGAATCTGGACAGGGAGATAGACGTAGAGAGAGACCGACGGGGGAGAGAGACACCGAGCGATGGAGAGAAACAGGGAGAGGGTAGAGAGAGGGAGGAGAGAGACAGAGAGACAGAAAGAGGGGGAGAGATGGGGAGAGAGACACGTGTAGAGAGAGAGAGAGAGAAAGAGAGGAGAGGTAGAGAGAGAAAGACGGGAGACAGACGGAGAGGGAGAGATCTGGAGGGGGAGATAGACGTAGGGAGAGACATAGGTGGTAGAGAGACACCGAGCGATGGGGAGAAACAGGGAGAGAGTAAAGAGAGGGAGGAGAGAGACAGAGAGACTGAGACAGAAAGAAGAGGAGAGATGTAGAGAGAGAGACACGCGTAGAGAGAGAGAGAAAGAGAGAGGTAGATGGATGGAGACCCAGAGACAGAAGGAGGGGGTGGAAGAGATGAAGAGAGAGATCGGGGAGAGACACGAGATCTTGCTTGAGAGCTGATTCACATGAAGAAAGAGAGAGAGAGGGGGAGAGACGGATACACATGTTGAGAGAGAGAGAGAGGGAGGGAGACAGGGGGGGAGAGGGAGATGAGTAGAGGCTCGAGATGTGGAGAGAGGGACAGAGAGATACAAATGGAGAGAGAGAGGGGGAGGGAACGAGAGAGCAGAAGGCCCCTGGGTTCCCTGGGCCCTGACATGCCTCTGTGCGGGTGATTGATAACTGCACCGGTCACGGCCAGCGTCAAACTGGGAGAGGATGAAGGAGCAACTGGGGGAATGAAGGGAGACCGAGGCGGGGGAGGGTGGCGGAGGAGGAGGAGGAGGAGGTGCTGTCTGGGATAGTTCCGGGAGGAAGGAGGAGGAGTTAGGTGGGGGGCGGAGGTGGTGGTTGTGGCGGTGGAGGGAGCAGAGGGAGGAAATGATTGGAGACATATGCTAGCTCTCAAGCAAGATGGAGTATGACAGAGAGGAGGGAGAGGAGGGGCAAAGAGGAGGGTGAGATATGAAAACAGAGAGGGGGAGATGAGAGAGAGGCAGAGTGGGAGAGGGAGGGAGCGAGAGACACAGAGTGAAAGGGATGTGTGGTGATTAGATTGATGGTAGCACTCGGCCATGTCAGACCTTTTTTTTTTTTTCACACCCCTCCTTCCAAACACACACCCACTAACACATACACGTACACACCCACTAACATTCACACACACACAAATATGCACACACACGCACACAGACTTCTATTGACCTGGTAATTTCAAGAATGGTGAGATATACATGGAGAGATCTATGTAGGTTCTGCGCGCGCGCGCGTGCGTGCGTGCGTGCGTGCGTGCGTGCGTGCGTGCGTGCGTGCGTGTGTGTGTGTGTGTGTGTGTGTTTGCGTGTGTTAACATGAATCCCAGACAAAATGCAGATCTGCTTGTCCGCAGTGTATCACAATCTCACAGTGTATCAAAGGCTAGAGAGTGTATGTGTGCGCGTGTGTGTGTGGGTGTGTATGTGTGTGCACACAAGTGCACATTCAGCAGGAAGAGCCAAGCGCTCGACAGTGTCAAATTGGCGGGGTGACGCTGTTTCCCATCTCCATAATTCCTCGGGACAGAATGGGTTTGGCGGTGGCGTTAAAACAACAGATGTTTTGCTCGCGTGTGACACCCGAGTTGTCAGAAAATCCCCAATGGCGGCGCGCGTGTATGCCGCTGACCCAGCACAAGTCGTGGCAAACGAGGAACAGCAGGAAGACAGAGAGAGGGGACCGTCAGGCACGACAGGCCCCGGGCCCCAGTCAACAAAGTCCCCTCAAGGAAGCCTTAAGAGCCAAGATCCACAATGGCGTTCGTCGACGACGACGTTCAACCCGTTGAGATCGCTTCTTGTAAAGAGTAGACCCCAGATCCAAAATGGCCTTTGTCTGTCGAGGACAGTCACAAGATTGAAATCCCCTCAGACCGAGGATCCAAAATGGTGTGATGGTATTTTTTAAATTGTTTTTCTGCATTCCTTCACTTGGAAAAAAAAATGGCTATCAGTACAGCACAGGGGGGGGAAATGAGTATCGTTATCTTATTTTATTCTTAAACTAAAGGCAGTGCAATTAAAGTGGTAGCAATGTCACAAATGATCCCGGCTAGATTTCACACTCGTGTGTATTTATCTCAACAAAGCTACAAAGGAAAGATGGAAGTTGTGGATGAGGCTCAAATTGCAAATTGCTCTCTAAAACCATGTCTGTTGAAAATCAGACTATCCAAGGGTATACTGAGCAGAGGAAATACAGAATTACACTGTAATACCCTAGATTCTCTGGCATGCATATTAGATGCTATGTTTTTTCTTTCCTCCCAGTGTAAGAAACTGCTAGCATGAATGTTTAGTGTTTGTTTGTTTTTTTCCTTTCTTCCTCGTAATGTAAGAACTTCCTAACAGAAAGTGAGAAGTGCTGAGTTTACTTTTAATCGCTCGACGCATTTAGGCTCTATTTGATTTTTTTTTCTTTGCAGATTAAGCCGTGCCCAGGGTGATTGTCTTATAAACCAGAACAGTTTGGTTCCAATGGTTAGCTTGTTTACTATTCCTTTTTTTTATTTTAACCTTATTATTAGATATTCAAGAGAAAAAAACGTCTACCCTTGAGTTTTAAAAGACACCATTCGTCTTTGCTGGCAACGAAAACTTCTGAAAACTATTAAATCTTGAGTGGACTCCGGGAAAAGTGGGGGCAAATGTTGCGGCATTGATTGACAGCGCAGACTTTGCCTTAATAGAACATAATTGGGGCAATTTTGAAGGGTCCTGAAAAAAATGACCAAATAATAACACATGACTTGACTTTAGCCTTGTTTTCTCAAATAATTGTGCAGAAAGCGTCTGGCACACCATTAGTTCCATTTTCACATTAGAATAATAAGCCTTTTGAACTAATAAACTCGCTCAAATGCTAGCGTGTGGGTGGTGATGAGGCCGCTGATGAGGGCCAACGCGGTATGGCACGCAGGAGAAGGAACTTAAGAGGGGACGGCACTTTCACGACGGGGAGAAAAACAATATTTATGTTAATGAATAAAGGCGTGAATTCTATTGACGCCGTCAATGTCAACAGAGAGTGGAGGAATCGTGTTATGGCGCTAGTCTGCCGGTCTTTATGTGTTCTTCTTACAGTATATGTGTATGGTCTGGTTGATAATCCACTTTTTGTTTTCAATGTGTGATTATGTTCATTTAAAATCACGCCTAGGGGGATCATTGTTACTTTGATTGCTTTTTTTTTTTCCTTCTCCCTTATGAGAGATTGCGCCAATTTTACATTCGAAATTAAAGGCTAAATTAAAAATTGTCGTTGCCAAGTTATTGCCGTACATAAAACTTTGATTAGGCCAACATTAGCCACATTAGCGCTTAATGACCATGACCCTTGCGATCAGTGTCAACATTTTAATGTACTACGTCATAAGAAGTAATGAATAATTAAGCGCTCGGGATAATAACTAAACATTCCCAGAGCTCACTTTTAAGGCTGTTTTTTTGGTGGTTTACTTCCATGGGAGTTGTGATTTTAGGGGCGTTTATGGACATATTTTTGTAGATCAACAAAAACCTGTAAGTTGCAAGTTAGTAATAAGTTTAGTTGGAGTTGGAATTGGGGCGCAAGATAATGTTTTCATCTACCCAATCAACCACTTGCCCATCCATTCATGATTAAAAGAAGTAAGATGAAAAATGTACTTTCAATTTATTATTATTAAACTATTATTATTTTATAAGTATATTATCCGTGGAAATGTGCCTTATGTGCAAATACAACATGACTATTGCTATTTAATAATCTAGATGCAGTTCTTTCCAGTTGGACACATAGTGAGTTCAGATACATGTCGTAAAGCAGCAGGTAGTGGCTAGGGCATCTTACCCAAGGATGCCCACAGATTATGCTGTAGACGTCGGTGAATCGAACGCAGCCCCTTTCGGTAAAGAGCTGAACCACTGCACTATCCTGCCCCCACAGTACACACACCCTATATGCAGGCAGATGCTTCCTTCTCAAGCTCTATCTCTCTCATGGTCAGCTTGGCGACTTACTGGAAAATAACATGTTATTTGAACTACTTTACAAACGGAGGTCATCCGCCTGAAAGCCAATGGAACGGTTTGGTTACACCCACAAACCTTACACACAGTAGTGCCTGATGGAGGTGGGGGGAATTCCTTTACTGTCCACCCTGTCAGACACAATTCAGGATAACAGTAAGCATATGCAAAAAAACCTTAACCTACACCCATGTAATTGCACACACGCACGCACGCACGCACGTAAACGCGCACACACACACACACACACACACACACACACACACACACACACACACACACACACACACACACACACACACACACACACACACACACACACACACACACACACACACACACACACACACACACACACACACACACGCTCGCGCGCACGTAAAAAAATCACACACACATACACACACTCCCCAAGCACGCACACGGAACTCAAGCTACCTATATAACCTCTATCGCTATGGAAACGGGTAAATGAAATCATCCACTCCAAGGTGGGTGGGTAATTGTCAGATGCACCATGCAACCAGCGTGTGTTTGTGTGTGGGTCTGTGTCACTGTGTGTGTGTGTGTGTGTGTGTGTGTGCGGGAAGGCAAACGCAGAGACCTGTTTGAGCCACACACACACACACACACACACACACACCCTGCCCAGTGCGAGCCTTCATTAATGCATTTTTCATTCAAGTGCTAATGCCCTTTAGTAATAATTTGGATTTAGAGCGTGAAAGGTTTGGACGTCTCGGAACGTGCTGCCCGGGATATATCTTGGTGTAGGGGTGTTAAAACTTTCCCCTCAATCCACTGTCTTCCTGGGCCCCACAGAGCACGCATCAATCGGGGGAGTTATGGCGGTAGCAATAACCAAGCTACATTTATCACTGCACGCGCGCAGAGATTTACAAGCTAATGATGCTAAAGAACGTGATGAGTCGTTTGTGCCTCAGGTACTGTTAAATTCAATAAACATCCCGGCCATTTTCATAAAACCACTTTATGGCAGTCTTGCGGCATATGCAGCACCCCCCCCCCCCCCCCCCCCCGCGAAACGCCTACATCAGTCTCTGCCTCTTTTGCAAGGAAAAGCGTTGGCGAAGGCTTAGAGTCATCTTGTAGATTGTGTTTTTTGTGGGCTTTTTTGGGAGGATATTTATTACCTTTTTTTTCCTTTCAAGAAGGGACATTTCCTTCTTGTTCCGGTGACAACAGTGCCAATATATTCCATTCCACGTTGTCAGCAAAATATTTTGTATTATTTGATAAGCGTGCATAAGCTTGTTAGCATAAAAAATAGAGAGTGTACTCTTTGGTGATTAGTCTGTGTATGAGTTGCAGTTAGCCTTGCCTTAAAGGCTCTGTATGTCGTTAATATGCAAATAAGATGAATGAGACCTTTGTGTATCGGTTTCTTGGTGTATCTACAATATGAACATTTTTATTATTATGAACTGTGTGTGTGTGCGTGCATGTTTGTGTCTCTCAGAGGACTGATATGTGCACATAGTGGAATATAACCAAAGGACAGGTTTGACGTCTTGTGTTTTATTTTGTCTGTTCTCCGTCATGTTTTGTCAGCCAACAGAAATCCCTTCAGTTCGTCCCACGTACCTCCATTGTTTCTATAGCAAAACCAAGTCCCACAGTCGTACAGTAACTCTAACAGCGGTGGTGCCTCCTATCGTGACCTCCGGAGAGATCTGTGTTGATCTACGTGTTTTCTAAATCGGTGTAACTGTTGCTTAGCAACCGGGTTCTTTAGGGAAAAGTTTGCCTCCAACATGACAATTCTCAAGCCCACATTTAAGATATGGTAATACTGATGATTATATAATACTTCTTCACATACAGGACACACCATGCATACGTGCACTAATGAAGAACGTTTAGCCTCAACGTCCCAATTAAACAGTCCCCGATAGGGTAGGAACAGGACCGTACAACCCGGTTAAAAAAACTGTTTCATCCCAACTGCAATAAACTTTCTGAACTCTGAACGTTAAGGATTAAGCATGGCCCTTCTGTATTGTGTAGTGTGTGTATGTCTGTATGTATATCTGTGTTACATGTTTTGTAAGTTGGAACCTGTACCAAGCTGACCAAGCTGACAACAATTTTTTTAGGCTGTGTGGTCATTAAAAATAAATAAATAATAATAATAATAATCAGTAGTGGACGACTTAAACCAGCGATCTCGGGCCAATGATTATTTGCGACTCTAATAAAACGACGGTTGTCCCCATCAGCAAAAAAAACGGAAAAACAAAATCGTCCAAGGACGTCGGTCGTGGCGCGGACGAGGCGTGGCCGGCCGGCACGGAAACAACTAGACTCAACAACCAAGATTAATGGCACGCAGGTGGCTTTTAATTAGTGCAGCTGCGCTCATTAATTATCGCCAGCACAATGCAAATATTGTTATATTAAGGGAAGGTTTATTGTTATTATTTATTTGATTTAATTCGCCGGCGGATCTAGATGAATGAGGTGTACTAAAATAAATTAAGGGACTTAGAGGGGAAACCAAGTTTTGTAAGCTCGCAATTATTTGTGCAGAAAGTTGACTTGTTAATGTTAATTTGTTGTGATTATACACACTGAGCACCGTTTTAAATTACCTGAACACCTGAGGAGGTAATCAAACCAGCATTGTATTCTTTGCTAAAAGACTGCTTCCCTTTTATATATTTTAATCTAGGTATTATGAAGATCGACGTATAGACATGTTTTAAATCTCTAAAAACAGCAGTACTGCTTGGTTCAGCTGGTTAGCTTAGCACGATGTGCCCTCACTTCTGTGTGTTTTGATTCATTGTGGACCAACACGATGCTAAGCTCAGTTAGCATAGCATGATTGTGTCTTCTTCCATGAGTTTTGATTCATTGTGGACCAGCTTCAAGTGACAGAATCGCCATCTCTCTTCCGCAGCAATGTTGGTGGGCGGGCGGGTGTGTGGGCATGATGGTTTTTATCAGGGAGCAGCCATGAAATCCCCATGCAGAGTAAAGTCTTATGCCTTTTAGAATGGTTGTGATTTAACGGAAGTGACAATGAGTGATCGCCTTCGATATCTCAGTAAACGCACACCTTCTACCTCTCAGGAAAAGCACACAAAAAAACCCACACCATGTGCATATAAAGCTATCTGTCACCTACTGGGAAGCCTAAAGAATGAGCCATCATAAAGGCTTGTGATGATAAAAAACCCTACACTCAGAATGGTGTCTTTGACGTTTTTGCATCACATTTTGATTGTTTCAAACTATCTTTAAACAATACTCTGAACCCGTTCTTGTCTTCTTGCTTAAAAATATATGCGGTAATGAAAAGTTGTTGTGACTAGCTTGTGATTGGGTTTCTATCTTTGAACAGCTCTATGATGTAGTCATAACCATGTGTGCGTGAAGTGGTCCCGCAGCAAATCTCCACAGAACAGCCAAGGCGATGGAATCCAAATCTCCAGGATAAATTAATTGTCAGAGCGTCTGCTTGTCAAAAGCATAATTATTCCCTACATTTAAATGCATGTTCCATCAGGATTTTGGTTCAGAGTTTCGACATGCCATTTTTGTACCCTGTCAATCGGCGGTCAAAATGTCACTTTCCATCAGGCATTTAAACCCCTGGTAGAATTATCATGCCGACTTCAAATCCATTTCACATTCCCCAGACCACCTACACACACACACACACACACACACACACACATACACACACACACACACACACACACACCCCTCTACAGATCCTCAATCTTGTCTCATTGCACAGATTTCTCAACCTCCAACAGGTACATTTCCTTGAAACATTCCCGTGAAGGGGTGTGTTGAATTCTACGGCGAGAGAGATAAACGGAAAATTTAAATTTCATTATTTACAGCGTGCTTCAAGTTAGGGCCGTACAATTAGTATCCTCAGTGTCTGGCCCAGGGATGTTTACTGCTTTGGCCTCTCTGTCTTTATTGTTCTCTCTCTCGCTCTCTTACTCTCTGTGTGTGTGTGTGTGTGTGTGTGTGTGTGTGTGTGTGTGTGTGTGTGTGTGTGTGTGTGTGTGTGTGTGTGTGTGTGTGTGTGTGTGTGTGTGTGTGTGTGTGTGTGGGTGTGTGTCTATCTCTCTCTCTCTCTCTCTCTCTCTACCCACCCCCCCTTCTGCCGGACCCTGATGCCATCACTTGCTCATTACGGCTGGCCCCTCTAGATAATTACAGCGTTTCCGACGCCGTACACTCAGGGAGACAGAAGGTGATTGCGAGGTGTCAACATAATGAGTTTTGCCTTGAAATGTTTTCTTCGTCATTGTAAAACCCGTCGTATTGTTCAGCTTTTATCGACGGTCTCCGCTACCCAGGAGCGGTCTGTGTTGTGTTTGTGTTGTCTGTGTTATTTTGCATTTGAGGTGACCGGCGTTTCTTTGCGATGTGAAATGGAGATTGATTCATTGCTCGGACGAGGAGTCTGACGCACACAGAGGCTTCAAGGCCCATCTGTTGAATCGATCGTGTTTAAAGGCGGCACAGGTCCTCGTTTTGTATTGTATCACAGGGAAATCAAGTGCTGCGGAATTGAAAGACAGGCACGGGGGTTCGTTCCACAGCACGAACAAAATGGTATCTGCTGTGATCTCCTCAACCCTACAGAGGTAAAATGGTAAATGTTTTTCATTGGATGAACTAATTGAACAAATAATATGATCATTTACAAATTAATTACTGCCGTGTCGATTAATTGAATAGACCCCAGTATACGTGGTTCCGTGGGGGTGGGGGGGGGTCTTAATCAATTCTGCATTGAGGCATCCATACAATCTGATCTGTGAAGACTATGATTCATAAACAGCATGGATCTCATTCACTGGGGAGTGGGGGGGGTGGCATGAATGAGGTGCTGTATGTGCTTAATACACTGAAAAACAACGAGCAGCCGACACAAAGAATACAGTCCAACCTTATTTACATGCACCATTCCCTCAGCTCACTTGCTTTTGTTTTTTTCACGCGCGCAATTAAGGACAAAGCTGCGACTGTTAATTTGCTTGATATGCACAACTCACAGCCAGCAGAGCCAGCATAAAAAAATAACCTCAACAACAACAAGAACCTTCACTGGATTATCCCGTTGTTTTGTTGTTTGCAGTTGACAAACACACTTCCTGGAACGAGGACGCTGATGTGTCCTTCCTCCCCCCCCCTCCCTCCTCATCCTCCCTCCCCCCCGATTCCTATTCTGCTTTCCTAGACGTGCACGTGCAAACGCGTGCACGTCGGAGAGCCTGTCGGATACCAGAGATCAGACGACGACGGTGGTGGTGGTGGTGGTGGTGATGGAGGACAGAGGAGAGGAGAGGAGGGGAGGGGGGGATCAAAGGCAGCTATCTGATCTCATAAAAATCACATTAAAAACTCTCCCCCCCCCCACCCCCCTCCTCCTCCCCGCGACACACACTATGTATTGATTGTACAGTGGAGACGACATTGCGGGGGAGGAGGGGTGGGGGGTGAGGGGGGAGGGGGGGCGTCAATAAAGACCTTGTGGCTGACAGGAGAGGAACCAGGAAGTCCTCTTCATCACCACTCGGCACAGCACAGGGGAGGGGAGGTGAGGTTCAGGGGGGCCGGGGGCTGGGGGGGGGGGGGTCGTTAGAATCGCTTGCCGCTTAGCAGGTTTTCCCTAACGAACAATGGGACGCGTTAACTCCGGGGGCGTGGAGTTAATGGAGGGCGGTGGGGTTGGGGGGGGGGGGGGGGGGGTTTAGGGGTGGAGGGGGGGGGACGCAGCGAGAGAGATGTACTGAATAGCATGTTCACCGTCGCTGATCGCTTCCGACCTACCCACTTACAGAGAGACACGGCCCTGGCACGCAGTCACACACACACACAACTGCACACACGGGCATGAATTCACACACAACCACCCGCACGCTGGCATCCATTCACACACACACACACACACACACACACACACACACACACACACACACACACACACACACACACACACACACACACACACACACACACACACAGGCAAACACACGCACACACACACACACACACACACACAGGCAAACACACGCACACACAACAGAGTCTTCCGCCTTAGTTAGCGATACAATTTCCCGCCGATCTCGGCAGACAATAGGCAGGCGGACGTACCGGTAAAAATACCCACCGCGCCGCTGTCAGGGCCCCCGGCGCCGGCTGCCATGTTGGTTCGGCGACGGCCGCGGCGGCGTCGGCGCTAGGTGCGGCGTGATCTGATTATACCGTCGTCGTAGTTACTGCGTTTGACTAATAAGTACTTTTCAAACCCCTCGCGTCTCCCCTCGCGGTTCAGCAGCTCCGGGGTTTCCTGTAGGAGTTAACGCAGCCTTCAAACGGCCGCTATTACTGTCAGCGCGCACGGGGGGGCTCGCAGCAGGGGGCCACGTGTGTGTGTGTGTGGGGGGGGGGGGTAGGGTTGGGGGGGGTCCATTTATCGCAGTGTGTGTATGTGTGTGGGTCTTTTTGGTTATGTGACTGTGTGTGTGTGTGTGTTATGTGTGTGGGGGGGGTCCATTGATGTGTGTGTGTGTGTCTGTGTGTGTGTGTCGAGCAGTGTGTGTGTGGGTCTTTTTGGTTATGTGACTGTGTGGGTGTATGTTGTGTGTGGATACCTGTGTGTGTGGGGGGGGGGCGATGTGTTTGAGTGTGTGTGTATGTGCTTGGATACATGTGTGTGTTTGTGAGTGTGTGTGTTGGGGGGGAGTCTTTGTGTGGACACAGAGTCTTTGTGTGGACACACACAAAAGTGGGTGTGTTGGTCCTTTTAGAAAGTGTGTTTGTGGATTTGTGTGTGTGTTATGGGCGAGGGTCTGTGTGTAGGTGCGTGTGGGTTATTTTGGTTTGTGTGTGTGTGAGAGTTACTCTGTTTGACTGAGTTTGTTAAGGAAAAAGCCTTTTGGTTTTCGATGCCCCTAAACCGTGGGCTCTCCTCATGTTTGTAAGTATTCCAGGGGGGTGGACAGCTGTTGGAGTGGAAATACTTACCTGTTTGATTCATTACTTCACATTATTCATCACATTCCATTACTTCTGCCTGAATCCAATAACATAAAACGTTGATGCTGATGATCATTTATGGGCACAATGTGTGCCCTCACAAAGAGCTAACCAATCAGTGTCCAGTTAGCAATTAGAAGCTAATTGCTTGACATTACCTGAAGAGGTAATTAGGAGTGCGTTGGTGAGTTGAAATAAGTTGTTTGTTGTCGCTAAATACACTTTGAATGTGGAAAGAAATCGTGTTCACCCTATCCATGTCGTAAATCAGAGTTCTGTTTCCCAGCTGCCCAACTGACCAGCAGAATTGAGATAAGGCAGGCATGAATCTATCCATCTAAAATTGTTTATTCAGAGCACCAGGCATAGACACAATATCATAGCCGCACACAAGAGATGACAATTACGATACGAAAGGGTGGATGAAATTATTCAAAAAACATCATTCCTGCCAAACAGTGTAGTGCTTGAGGCCCCTTTTATATCTCTTCATTGTCAACGTATCTCAAATCTGTGTTGAATTTGTAATGAATCCCACCTTTTAAAAGATGCAGAAATACCTCCGCCACCTGTCTTAGTCAAAGCCCACGTATATCTCAACGTGTAAACACGGGCGGCTTATCTGTACCATGGTGTCTGGTGTAATTGAGACCAAGCGGTGAGAGGTTTCCGATACGGCTGTATCTATATAACTTTATTTGATATTTGAAATGCTGGCAGCCACCAGCTACTATTGCCACCATTCTGGCTGGCTGGACCCCCAATGATAACACTATTATTGTCCAGGAAACAATCTGTAAGCAAAACTATAATCTATACGAGACAGGGGGGGTGTAGAGGGAGGCTACACGTGACAGGTAATTATAAAAAGAAAGTTATTGGCCAAACTTGATCCTCTAAGTGTGTTGTGTGGAGGTCAGGGCGATCGGCCAGACCTAGACACCCAGGCTCCTGATCACTAAATCATTCGTCCTTTCTTTCATCCTCCATATTTTTCTCTCTCTCCCTTTGTTTCTTCCTTTCTATCTCTTGAGCTCATCTTTCTTCACTTAATCTTTCTATCTTTTTTTTGTCTCCCTTCCTCTCCCTCCCTCTCCCATCGTTCTCTCCTCTCCCTCCCTCTCCCATCTTTCTCTCTCCATCTCCTCTTCCTCCCTCTCCCATCTTTCTCTCTCCTCTCCCTCCTTCTCCCTTCTTTCTCTCTCACTCTATCTCTCCTCTTCCTCTCTCTCTCTCCCATCTTTCTCTCTCCATCTCTCCCCTCTCCCCCTTTTCCATCTTCCTCTCTCCATCTCTCCTCTCACTCCCTCTCCCAACTTTCTCTCTCCATCTCTCTCCTCCCTCTCTCCCCCATCTTTCTCTCTCCATCTCTCCTCTCCCTCCCTCTCCATCTCTCTCCCACCTTTCTCTCCCATCTCTCCCCCGTCCTTCCCGCTCCCTCTTCAGCCGATCCATGACATCACACATCCTTCCCTCTGGCGACACCGGGGCCCTGCCCTCGTTAAGTGGCCCCGGCTACCAGCTCCTCATTTACAGGTGAAATCAATTTTTCTCACACACACACACACACACACACACACACACACACACACACACACACACACACACACACACACACACACACACACACACACACACACACACACACACACACACACACACCGTCCCTTAGGGGCCCCAGCTGGACTGTAACAGAATTTCTCTGCGGTCCCCCACCGGGCTCCGACCACAGAGCTGAGAATAAATGGCCCCGGAGCCGGGGCCCGACAGAAAAATCAATGCCTGTTTATACAGACATGACAGCGGCGGCGGCGCCCGGGCGATGCGGCCCCCGGTGGCTCCTGGAAGGGGAGGTGGGGCTCGCCGTCCTCACCCGCTCCCTCGCTCTCCTCCGTCATGTGCTGTGCTCAGGGCCAGAACCCTGGACGCTCCGGGTGGATGCACTGCCGCCATTTTGTCCCTTCATCCCCCCCCACCACCTCAACTGCCACCGCCAACCCCACCGCCATCAATCCCATCCCCACCACCACCTTTAACTACACCACCGATTCCACCACGACCATCGCCAACAACCCCACCGCCAACCCCACCACCATCAATCCAATCCCCACCACCACCACCACCACCTCAACCACCAATTCCACCACCTCAACCACCAATCCCCACCACCACGACCACCACCACCACCAGCACCACCTCAACCACCAATTCCACCAAACCACCACCACCAGCCCCACCACCACCACCATCACCAACCCCACCACCCTACACTACCACAACCACCACCACAACCTCCAACCCCACCATCACCAACCCCACCACTGGTTACTCCAGTACCGGGCTGCGGTCGGCTGAATGTCTTTTGATGGACATTTGTTGCGTCCCTGGTGTTTCTATAACATGCAGATGTACGGGCATACAGATGAGTTATTTAGCAGATACTTTTATCCAGTGTCTTCTGGTTATTTTCGAGGTATGTCGTTAAGGAGAAGGTGGGTCTTAGGTTTTTGTAAGCAGGTATATACTGTAGACATCGGGGATCGAACCCAGCTCCTTATTGGGGAGTCAAACACCCTAGCCCACCGCACTATCCAGTCTGACTATCCTGGTTTCCAGCTGCAGCTAAGGTCATCGTACGGCCATGACAGGGTATCTGGTGGATCTAAGCAGGCTTTAAGCACATTGCAGCCAAGTATTATTCAGTCACTGACAATTAATTTTCCTGGCTATCTTTTAACCTTTTGACAAGAGCTTGTTAAGTTTCTCAGTCATTTCAGCTTTTATCTCATTAGAATATAAAGTAAAAAGAGAATGCAGCACTATTAGGTAAGATTATCAGGGAGATTGCAGTTTGATAGTTATTAACTCGTGTACATACGAGCGGTGACACGGTGAACTGTCAAGTGAAAGTCTCCTGGTAGGCAGAAATAATAATAAATTGTATTTGTTCTTATCTTTCAACTGAATGACTCCAATATTAAAGTATTTGAATGTGTTAATTCAACAAAATTGTCATTAAACTGTCATTTGCGTTTGGATGACGCCTGAAGCTGCTAAGTAAAATATGCCATCTTAGGCCATGCTTAAAGGTCCTTTTAAATTATACTTTTAGAAAAAGAAAATAAATATAAGTTTTGTGGTATTGTTAATATTTTCTTCTAAACATTATTTTACAGTTTGGATTAAAAAAACATACAAAGAACCAAAATAAAGGAATAGTAAAAACATGCTAGCTCATCAAATAATAATAACGTGTGTAGATCAGCAAATGTTGAAATGAATGTCCGATATTTGTTGAAATGATCAGGGAAGAGTAAGGACTGATTGATTTTGAGTGGACACTGGATCAATGATAATGATTGTGGCCTGTATCACACTAGTCCTTTAAGGTACCTTTAATATTACAATCAACTACTGTATTTTTTCTTAAATTCTTTCATTCATTTAGGGATTCCATATTTGTCTTTGTTAAGTCGTTTTTTTATCATGTATAAATTATGTAAATGACAGTTTACTTGAACATCATTCCGTTAAATGAGTGTCTCATTATCATTTGTTATGAAAATTAGCCTATTAAGCTAATGGAAATTAACAAGCAGTTAACTCCTTGCCTGTGGCTCTGAACTTCTGTGCTCTTTGCTTGGGTTCACTGCCCCTCCGGATATGTATATGTCCTATCTAAACTCCCTCCGATTATCCACACAACGTACTTCTCTGGAATATCTGTTGTGAACCTGCTGTTTTTACTCCTTTGAGGCCTTGGTGTGCTTTTAGTGAGCTGTAGGTAGTGGTGTCCAGTGTTTACTAGAGGTTGTTTACACCAGACACCCAACACAGAATGTTGTTAGTTCAAATAATATATCACTTGTGTGTTGTTTTTCCATCCCTGTGCAGAGAAAAGTGCCACATCCAATCGCTCCCACCTCCTATGGCTGCCCTCTTGGTCCCTCGATGCCTGACTGTCTGAAATATGTGTCTTGAACGACAGTTGCTTTTATTATTTATGATCTACACTCAGACATGTTTACTTGAGGCCTGATTTAATATGTCCATTCATAAAACACGCAACATGGAGTAATAATAATAATAACAGTAATTTGTCTGTGAGGTAAAGAGAGCTGGGTTTATTTGTGTCCTCTGTGCATGGCTGGATGAGAGAGAATTTGTGTTCATGAGTGATGGAGCGCTTGTGTGTGTGTGTGTGTGTGTATGTGTGTGTATGTGTGTGTGTGTGTGTGTGTGTGTCTGTAAATATGCGTGCATGTGTGTGCTAAGTTTGTGTGGGACACGTTTGTTGTGTGTGTGTGTGTGTATGCATGTGTGTGCGAGTGTGTGTGTCTGTGTGTGTGTGTGCGTTCACAGTCCCTACCAGTTGAACCTCAGGGGGGGGGGGGGGGGTGGAGGGGCGGCGGTATCTTAACGTGTAACTCATTCTGATTTATGCTCGATGTCCAAATAAACCCGTAAATCACGCTAGCTGCCAGGGCAGTCACTCTGGCAGCTAGCTAGCTCGGCCCCGCCGCGGCGCAGAGGCCTGCTCCCCCACGACAGCAGCACAATTGATTCCCTCATTGCGTCAATTTGTCGCCTCATTCGGTGATATGTTGATACATTTTTTTACCGCCTCGTCGATTAATTTCCCTGAGAAATGGCCCCGGCACCGGTGGACACATCAATACCACGGAGCCCAGGAAAAAATATCAGTGGCAAAATTAAGTGATGAAATTAATAGCACCACCCCCACTAGTCCCACCACCACCTCCTCCACCCACCTTCCCCCATGCTCTGTCTTGTGAAAACATAACTAATGAGGGAGGCAATTATAGTTGCATGTGGTCTCCTTCGGGGATTTGAAGATGAGGAGGGGGGAGGGGGGGGTTTAGGCGGGAAAAAGAAAAGGACTGCTATCGTAATTAGACAAGAGGGAGACCAAGGAGCTGGGAAAATGGTCACTGGAAATTAGGGTGTCATCAAATACACAGCTTTGGTCGCCATGGCGCAAGGAGACAACAACAACAACTCAGAGCTTTCTTATCGCAAAGGCGTCCGAGGTCTAGACAACCGGCGCGTACGATTGTCGGAGCCGACCGAGGCCTGGCTCTGTTCATCTCAGGCCGGCCCTGATTGGCCAGTTACGTACTGGTGTGCTGTGATGTTACCCGATCGGGTAAACAGAGTCTGAAATGGTTGTGCTTTTTGGACATTTCTTACTATGGTTGTTTCCTTTCGTCATTTGTTAGTGGGTGAGTGACTCGAAAGTGGTTGCTTTTATATAATTCTAATCTAGGGGTCGTCATGGTAATCCATGAATCGATAGGGTCAACCCCAGACCATAATGAGTGTGTCTGCATCTTGTTGCTTAGTTTATTTTCTTTTGAGAGCGAGGCCAAGTTTGAAATGCACTACCTTTTCTATTATTCTTGTCGTCGGATGAAGAAAGTAAAAAAAGTGAATAGACGGGGAACTATCCCGCTAGTAGTTCAACAAACATTTATCCTTGAGTTCGTCTCTGATGCCCCTGTAACAGCTGTATTGGAAGATCCTTCCATAAGCAGCACATTTACACGGAGTACAACGGAGATTCAAACACTATAGCATCCATACTGTTCTACCTCATCCCAATGAAAAAAGTTAAACTCCATGAACTGCGCCAAAAGACCTGCTCTTAAAACCCTGACATCAACATAAAAAAAGGAAGAGACCTCCAAATCGACCCTAATGAGCCATATTTTTGGCGCGTGTGAATCCAAGGCAGATTACCTGAAGCAATCGGAGGAGGAAAGGTTTTAATGAAGCTATCAGAGCACGCTGGGGAAATATTGGGATGGAGAGGGTTAGGAGGGTTAGATGACTCATTTTACGGGGCCCCGAAGACCCGCAAACAGTGACTCCGCTGTGGAAACATAATCGATACGTTCATTAGCAATAAAAGAGGCCACGGAGGATCATGTGTGTCCAACCAAGAGGCCGCTGTCCAATCATTTAGATCATGCCCCGCACCCCCCATCTCCGCGGCTAAGCCGCGGAGATGGGGGGTGCGGGGTATGATCTAAATCAGGGGTGCCCAACCAGTCGATCGCGGTCTACCAGTAGATCGCCGACAGATCCCAAGTCGATCGCGAAGGGGTGAAGAAAAAAAAAAATATATAAATAATTTTTTTTTTTTTTTTTTTTAATGAAATTAAATTTGTGCGGTAGCATATACGCGCGGTAGCGCATGTGCTGTTAACAGCAGTTGAAAGCCGTCAACAGTAGTTACACACTCCTAAACGTTGGCATGGCTGAGGGGAAACAAGCTAAGACCTACCATTTTCACCCTGAGTGGGAGGAAGATTATTGATTATCGTTGAGAAGGTGCCGTGCGCAGACGGAATGAAACCCCCATTGAAGTCCGTAGGTTCACGACACAACCCCCCCCCCCCCCCCCCGTCAACAATTGTTCTCTACCCCCCCCCCCCCCCCCCGTCAACAATTGTTCTCTACCCCCCCCGGCTTGAAGGTAGGTTTGCTGGTAGATCTCGGGAGGTTGGCTACTTGAAAAGTAGATCTTGGGTCAAAAAAGGTTGGGCACCCCTGATCTAAATGTTATCAGTTGCAAACCCTCTGTTGGAGTAATTCTTGTTTTACAAGATGTCTCCGCTGGCTACGCTAACTGTGTCCGTGAAAGATGCTAGTTTATGCTTAAATGTTGAGTGCTTCGAAGGTTTTGGTGCTAAAGATAACGAGACAACCCTCCCTCATTTTGTCTCCTTTTATTTTAGCTCTCTAGGTGTCTAGGTTTCAAAAAGTTGGCGTGGTAGGGTGAAGTGAAGGAAGCCGGAAAATCTGTTCATGTGAGAGAGAAGGGATGAAATAAATCTGTGATAAATTGACTCTGCAAACAGACTAAGTGGTAGCTGCCATTAAGAGTAGGTGTCTGTTTTAAATATGAATCGCTGCGCTCCACTTTTCCAGGGCTTAAGTTGTTATCTGAATAATTCAGTGACGGGGACGCATTATCGACTTGAGTCAAATTTGATATGAGGGGGGCGAGTCGGGATGTGTGACTGAGATGATAATTGATATGATAATGGAGTTATGGAAGGGTGGAACAATGGCAACAAATAATGATTAAAGTGTAAATAAATGATCGGGGTAAAACTGTTAGTGCGGCTACGTGACGCCACCAGGAGAAGCCTGAGTGAGTGTCTCTCTCGGCATTCCGTGTGTGTTCCGAGCGAGCAGAGAATTCCAAATGAACCCAATGCCTCCTATGGGCGACTTAAAGTGCTCAGACTCTGGAAAGTGTAGCACATGGCTCTTCACTTACAGACATTTACACCGCCACGCAGGATGAGCGAACGGGCCCCGCGACACACAGGGAGGAGGAACGCCGCCTCTCGTTTCGAGGGCCCCGGCTCCCGATTGGGAAGTTTGATAAAAAAAAAGGGAAAGCCCGCTATCCCTTATTATTACCACCCATCGGCAAGGGGGTTTAAAACGCCCAGAGTTTGCGATTTTGCTCCCGATTATGTTCACAATGGGAGGCCAATATCATTAGCGAGATCAAACAAGAGCCTTCAACCCGTTACGGCTGATGTGGTCCCTCAACTTAGCCCACGACATCAGCGCCCCCCTCCCTCCCTCTCTCTCGTCTTTATCTCCTCCCCCCCCCCCCCCATCAGACGCTGCTTTGGGGAGCAGAGGGGTGAAGGGAAGTATCAGTGGAGAATGGTGGGGTGGGGTTGGGGCGGTACGGGTGGTGCGCGGGGGGGAAGGCACCCCCCGGATCTGCATAAAACCGCTCAAGTGCGTAGAGCAGCCCCATCTGGAAGACATCGGCCCTAAATGAAGTTGTACCAAAACCGTTCCATTGATAATAAAGCTAATTTTTACGGCGCTGACACGTATGTAATTATGTGCAGTGGTGCTTTTCAGATTTTATCACAGTCAATAAAGCACCACGCTAATTTCATTCCTGTTTTGACATATTTACACGGAAATATTGGATTTGGGAGGAATAAAGGGGGGGCCCGGGAACCAGTTGATAGATGGCTTTTAATGATCTGTGACCCGCCTGGCCCGCGGGCTCATCTGTTTGTGGGCCCAGTTGATCCCCTGGAGGAGGGGATGGGTGGGGGGAGCTGTCCGGACCAGGCCCAGTAAGCCCAGGTCATCACCCCTACGGCTGTCTCTACACTCTCTTTATCTTCCTCCTCTTCCGTGGCTGCCAATCCGTCAGGATCCAGATTAAGGATCTGAAAGGAAAGTCTGAGTCCTCTCGCTAATGTCCAAGTCAGACATTTTGCTTTGCATGTCATTACAGAACACTGGGTCTCTCATGTAACACATCGTGTCCTTTGTCCGTCCCTACGTGTTTGGTCACACACTATGTCTTATTCGAACCGTTTCAGAGCGACTGACAGAGAATGCAGGTAGACATTGGAGTATGAACCGAGAACCTCTGGGCTGGGACTCAAACACCCTAACCACTATACTGTCCTACCCCATCCTCCACCCTATCCCTTAATTCTGTTAGACAGTCTCCTTTCTTGGTCAGGTGCCATCCACAAAGTCCGGCAGGTGGGCTTTTTCTGGCCCCCCTCCTTCCCCCTGACCCCCCACAGTAAGACCCCCATGGGGGTAACCAGTGGCTGACAAGGACCTGGATCCTGGGACTGGGCGAATTGGCATCTTTCCCCCCACAACCCCTCGCCGCTAAGCTAGCGTAGCACCTCCCGGGAGGAGTGGGAGCAGGGGGGGGGAGGTGGGTGGCGGTTGGGGAGGGTTTTAGTGTCATAAAAAGTCCATCAAAGGCACCAGTAATTACCCAGGAAATTGGCAGTGAAATTGAAAAAGTTTGTGACCACTAAAACCCCCCCCACCCCCCCCCCCCCACCCTTCCTCTCATCGCCCTATTTCCCCGTCGCTTTGAGACGTGACTCTTGTGTGTGACATTGGCGACGGGGATATAAAATAAAGGGAAGTGTGTCTTCAACGCCCGAGTGAGCACACGGTTACATTACGACGTGCCGATGAGTGGCCCCTACTTCTCCCCTTTTTGGCACACTCGGTCGGTTTCCGATCGTGGTTTATGCGGCGCCTGCGCCAGCCCCCCCTGATGAGGGTTTCTACGAGGCGGCACACAGGAGTCTGTCATGAGGACCTGCCCCTCGTTGCTGTTGTTGTTGTCGTCTTCTTCTTCATGGGATTTGCGAAGCGTGGATGAATCACCGGTGTATTGTTGCGTTGTGTCATAGTATTATTGAGTGGGTTTTTTTTACGGCGTATTGTTATTTTTTTATTTTGTTTCGTCTAAAGTGGTTCAATGACACTGTTTTGTTGTTACTTAACTGCTTTTTTTTCGTGCGTCTTTATTTGACGGATAATGTAGGGCTGTTATCGCCGACGGGCAACACAACGATAACACAGAAAAATGAGTCAGGGAATTAATAGAGTACATCTTATCTCATCAAATCATTTTCAGGGCAAATACACATAGAAAACAGATAACCATTAGACATATCATATAAACATATCCATACACATATACTGTATATACACACACATACTGTACACAGCTTCAGGATTCAGGACCCCCGTTCGTTCCAGACGAGGGCGGAGACAAGAAGCAGGCCCGCATTATAATGCAGGCTTGTCAATAGTAATGAAATCATGACATGCTCGGGAACGGCCATGCGCGATGAGGCTCCCATTGTTCTCCTGATTTTAATGCCAATCTCCATAATCAAGATGAAACCACACACTGTCAGGGCCGCCGGTGAGCCGACGTTCACCGGTGAATGATTGATTGAATATGAAATAATGAGGGTTCTCGCCCGCCCTCGCGACCGGTCATCTAATATTCTGCATACAAATGAAATGGAAATTTTATGCAATGAGATGGTATTAATGGGATCCGGGCGGTGGCTGTACGCTCTTAATGTACGGCAATAAGCAACGCAGGTTGTCTAGGAGGGATGAACAGTTGTTGCTGTTGATAGCCCATTTCGGTGCATTACTGTCAAAATAATGCATGTCACCCCACCGCATATATTTGTGTGGCTTGACTGAGCTTAACTTCTACGCGCACTTACTAGACCACCAGCACATTAAGTGTGGACGTTCCTGAGCGTAATGTATCCTTAGGTTACCAGGCAGCGTCTGCCGGCTGTGTGATTAACGCCGGATGACATGAAGATCTTGTTTTAACCCTGAACGTCGACAGCCCACCCTCTAAGAGTGTGTCAACGTGTTCTTCGTTTTTTAGAGCTTACACCATTTGGCCTTATTGTGTCGTGGCTATAGTGCAACCAATTTCTACTTCACAACTGACACAAACAAGACAGTTTGACTTGGCTGATGGATGTGCCTGATAAATAGCATTTTATACATCACTGTTAAAATGAATAACAACATGCGTTAAAATATTGTACATAAAAAGCCAGTAAAGGGTCAAATGGTCCTGTTTCCGTTGGTATTCTAAAATTCTAAAATAAATAGCCCGACGAAGATGAGATTCCATTTTCTGTTCTGTAGAGGCCCTAGTTCCTCTCATCCAGTCCAGAGTACTGGTTGGTCGAGGTTAATAACGCTACCATGGATGAAGTGATCCGCCGGGAATTCCTGGGGTAGCTACTACACATTCAAGAGGACATAATCCTTCCAAATAGTTCAGTTCAGCAAAAATAATGAGCAAATGCCAGCACAGGCAGAAGTCTTATGCAATACAATCTGCATACAATTAGCAATTTCCATACAATATGTATGGAGATCCCTACATATTGTATGGCATATACCAACAGAAATAAAACACGCCTACAGTGTGCTAAAGCATCCTAGTGTAGTTATATATTTCACAATATTAACTGTTCTTGTTTGTGAAAGCACCAGAGGTGAATAAACTGCACTGGACTGCTCCTTGCAGACTTTTGTTTTTCGGACTCAATGGACAGAGCCATTCTGCTTGGCTCGCTCAACTGATGTTAAATGATATTCACAAGTGGTGACCGACCAAATCGCATATTAGAAGCCCAATTAACATGTTTGTGGCCCGAGGGGTTGCATCGCGGGGAACAGCTGAGCCAAAATGGCAGGCAACTGTCAGACTTTCCTATTGTTCCGCGCTAAAACGTCTTAAGACAGAACTAGACGATCGCTGATCATGTGACCTCTCCTCTTTGTCTTTTTCAAACTGCTGAATGTTTTTTTTCTAATGAAAAAGGTGGAATCAAAGTCACCAAACAGCCTCCAGATAGGGTGGCTGAAGGAAATAAAACAAAGCCTTTCTCCGTGATTTGTACTGGAGGTACAAAGCACTGTGGATGTTAATCAGGGAGTATTCCCAGCGTTCTGGGGGCTTTAGAGAACAAAACCCTCTGTTGGATTTATTCTGCGTGCCTTTCGTGTAATATCCCTCAACGGTAGCTTTGTTGCGCTTTTGAAAAATAGTTTGTTTAGCTGATGAATTATTAACACCGAAACACTGGCATGAATTATGCAACGCAAGCATAAATGTTATGTCTGCGTTCTGGCTGTTTGTGCAGCAGAGAGACAACACAGTGTCCTCCTTTTGGGATCCGGCTCAGTAGAAATATGTAGTCATTATGTACACAGACATATTTACATACTTTAAATTATCCGGCTTTTATTGCAGGTGAAACAATGGCAATATACGTGTTGCTACTGGCGATCTTCATGTTATTTGTGGTCAATCAATGAAGATGTTATGAAGGAATTCACTTTAATACGTATCCCAGCCTTTCCCCAGATGCCTAAAAAGATCTTACTTACTTTCGGGGGTCAACACAGATATTTTTATGATGTTTGTATGAGTACAGATCATTTTCCTTGACGTTTCTCCTTGAATGGATGCCTTAGTTCGGCAGCTCAACTCTCAGACCAGGCCAAATGGGAGCAAAGCATGGGGAAAATCAATCAACTTAAGGATGTACTTGTAATTCATTATACCACCAATTAGGACTTGTGAACCAAATAAAAGAATCGTTCTCACAGAAGGCAGGGGGAGAGAGAGGATCACCGATAGCCCTGTTAATGTGGGGCAAACCAGAGTCCCTCCAAGGAAAAGGAATGCATGCGTTTGTCTGGTTGTTCTTCAGAAAAACCACTTCTGAATGTGTTCTGTAAAATTTTCCCTCGCCAGTCACAGCAGACTTACTGGCAGTGACCTTGGCTCACAACCATGGACAGCTGTGATGGGATCGCCTGACTTCCCCCACTCGACTTCAACTTCACTATGATAACGCTATGGCTACACCCCTAATATCGTCCAACTAAACAAAGACTACACTAATAGCAGACTAAGACTGCAATACGTCTACACTACAACCAAACTAAAGCTACTCTATAGCTCAACTACATCTACACAAAGACTACACTACGATTACACCAAGATTACATTATGTTTTAACTACAACCACAATAAAACCACACGACTAAGATAAGACGACTAAACTAAGACTACAATAAGACTACAGACCATTGAAATACGTCTACAGTATGACTAAACTAAGGCTACACTACAACTAAACAAGGATCAAACTAAGAATACAATAAGACTACACTCAGACTACACAAAGATTAAACTAAGACGACTACATCTAGGCTACGATCAAACTGGGATTGCACCACAATGAAACTATGACTACACTAGGACTATGCCAACAGCATTGTCAACCTTCACATTGACTTGACGTGCAGCAAAGGGAGAATACATTGCCTGGCTCAAGCAAAAAGTGAAGGACAAGACAAGAGAACTGCTGTACACTTTTGATATCTGCCATCGGTCGGGCTACTTTAAACAGGTAGAGGCATTGTCAGTTAACGTTATTTATATCTGGAGTTCATGATGTAGATGTAGAGAAGAGAACCGTGAGAGCTATGGAGTAGAGCATCTCTCCTATGAAGTAGAACAGTTCTGCGGCGGAGTATAACAACGTTATTGACAGGAGAGTGCCGTGGGGTCTGCCAAGGCAGTATTTCAGGCGAAGCTGTGGAGGCGGCAAATAATATTGGTTTTGATTCTCTGTCGGCACCACCTATGATCCACCCTGCGCCTGTATTTCCTGACGTTACATATTTATTTACCTTCACCTCCACCTGCAGCATGCAGTTAACTTGAGTAACAGGGAAGTTCAAGGCTGTTTGGAGCGGGGGGAAATAAATAGAACGGCGGTTCCACTGAGCTGGGATACGATACAAAGAAGTTCTGCTCGAAATGTAAAAGGGTGATTTAATTTAACGTTATGCCTTATAATTATTAGTATTTGAGTGTTGTAATTAACATATGCCGTCCTGATAGGAGATGGAGGTTATTGGTTGGTGATAGTATAGTGGGATAATCCGATTGCATTTTTTAATTGGAACATTTGAGATTTGCTGCAAAATGATGGTGAAATTAAACTAGTTCTCATAAAGAAAGACTCATACCCTATAAAACTCAATCCAGAGAAGCGAACAAGGCTTCGTCTCTCTGGGTTATTATTTCCAGTATTTTCTCTTTCTTGTTTCACACAAACATATATCCCGTCTTCTCGTTTCTGAAGGCATGCGCCAGACCCAATGGGAGGTGCATGCACTCTTCATGACACTGACATAGTCTGACTCCTAAAAACTGTTGTATGCATGTATTATAGAGTATTATGACTGTAGCCTTTTCGTATCCGGGCCACGTTGTGTGCATTTGTTCTGAAATAACTTGCGCTGCCATGGGATTATGTATTATATATCCTCATGGAAAAATGTAATTTGCTTGGTTTCAGAGTAAAAGCGTGGATTCTTTATTTGTTTGAATATGTTAATTCAGAGAGTTCAACTGGAAACAAGGCTGGTGTGTTAAGGTTAAGGTACTCAATTCATTATGAAAGCACTTAGCAGAAGCTCATTCCACGTTGTTGCTCCTTTCAGTCGTTAATGCTTCGACCCCTTCATCTTTTGCATGGGACGTGTGTGTGTGTAGGTGTGTGTGTGTGTGTGTGTGTGCTTGGTGGGTGTGTGTGAGCTTGGTGGGTGAGTGTGTGGGTGCGTGTTTGCGTGTGTTCCATTCAAAATCAAAGCAGCGTAGAGGTTTGATGATGCTCTAAATAAAGTTCATAGCTTGTACTTGTGGCACAGGATCATATTTTTCCATGTCCTTTGACATCATGTGTTGTCGTGTTTGTGTAGTTGTAAAGTACGTCTTATTTGTGCATCTTTTAATCCCAGCTAAAACCTCATAGTGTTTCATAGAGCACGCTTTACCACACCCCCTAGCTCTGAGCTTCTCAAAAGGGCAAGGAAGTACAGGCATAGATAGGGGTGCAATATATTCCGAACGGGCAGACATAACGGTAGCACAAAACAAGCAGAAACAAAGGTTAAGTAAGATTAAAGAAGTAAAAGCAGTAGATTAATGACTTAAATATCCGTCCTCGTGGTTCGGTTTAACGGAACCCACTAAAAGAGCAATCAAAATCGTTTTTCGGAACAACTTAGTAGAACTGTAACTCAGTGTTTAATCTCGTTCATCACCAGTACTCTGCCCCTTTCTAATGAGTCTGCAAAGTATTCAGCGAAAAAGTACGAGCCGTAGGAAAGATGACTACTAATACAGTTCAGCTCACCGCTTATTAATCAGAGGTGCTGAGTGGAAACACAGTGACTCTGCCGCAGTCCTCTCCATCACTTAACATTATGAAGGGACAGATTCAAGGATTATATTTTGCAAGAACTTGCGGATGGCGTATCTGTTAATTGTTTGAATTGTTTCCCGGTTCACCCTCTCTGCTGGCCCCTCCTTACTCTGTGATTAAAGGTAAAAGTCGTTTTTAATAAGTTTGAGATGAGATGGAAAACATTCCCGACTTCAAGTCAAAATGAGATGTAATGGGGGAAGGTACAACGATGCGCAAGGGAGATAGACTTACGATTGCTTGGTTCTGTCAAGGTAGCACTTTGCTGTCCCGGAAAGTAGCAAATGATTTCTGATGACCATCCAGGTCGTTTTTTGAATATTATTCTCTTTTTACTATCCTGGATCAAATGGGCTCACTCTTGTCAGCACCTTTGCGGCGGAGCGGGCCGCACGGAGGGAAAATAGATTGACGGGTTGGCACATGGCTAGCTTTTTAATTTCCATAACTCACTTCAAATTAGACTCCACCAGCGATGAAAGGGGTGGTTACCTCACATCAGGAGCTCCTGAATGAAACATTTCGATTAGGAAAGGACTTGGAAAGATGTGTATTATTCGGTTCAATCTCCCAATACTGCTGATGGATTCAGTTTTTTCTTTTTTCAAACAGATAAAATAGTGATGACAATTGTATTATTTCCAGTTAAGTTCCTGCAACAGTTTGGAAGGGATGTCAACCTCATTATATGGCCCTAATACAGCACAATGTGTCCATGTATGTCCAATAGCCTCTGTTAGCTTTATTTCAGCAGACTATCAACAGTGTATCAAGGTTTAAGCTATACATTCAAAAGCTCACGGGTAATTTAGCTCTTTGCGATAACTAGGGGGAAACTCACCTCGGCTGTACTGTACTGGGTGTTATGTAACCTGACAACACGATGTGTAGTCGTTTTGACGTGTGTTCAACTCCCAGCCGAAGGTTGTGAGTTCAAACCCCAATGCCCTTAACACCCTACCTCCACCACCCAACCTACATGAATCTGAAATCATCAAGCTGCTCAATAATACTATAGAGAACAGATATGAAACCAGTACTCAAACTTGAATCCGACCTGCTCTTTTTAAACTCCACACCACCTTTCGCACACGCGTATAAATAAAGATTATTTTGAATGAGTTATGCTTCACAAGCTACAGCACAGTCATTTTATTATTTGGGTGTTGTTTATGAGACAACGTTCATTAAACCTACTGTAGATGCTGTAAATAAAATCGTGTTGGAAATATGGAGGGGCTTGTAAATATAAATATTGATTGCAATGAGGTTAACGACAAAGCAATGCTGTGGTGTGAGCCATTAAATACATTGTATCGCTCAATGATAAAATTGCTTTGTAATTTTCCGTAGATTAAATAAAACACAGCCTAATTACTTGGCGCTAATGACATGGCTCCATTTCTGTTTTATTCTTTATTTTAAGTAATAAGAATATTGAGACATTACGAATGATATGACATTATTTAATTTATGTACAGGATATGTGGCAGCGTACACAGCAGATATGGAGGCTTTACAGTATAAAATAATTTTCTAGATTGATTTTTACCAACAACAAAGGCAGGACTTTATAAGAAATAGTGTCTGATGGAATTTAGTAAAATATTTATGCCTTATGGAAATACTTTACTGCTAAATGTTCACGGCATAATTATTTGTCGTTAATAACATACATTTGTGGAAATGTATTATCACAAATTAACATCAACTTCTAATGGCTTTGCCTTGTGTGTTTCTAAAGTGTAAGAAAAATAAATAAATAATATAAATCACAGAAATTGATATTTGCATATGACATTTAGGAAACTCTGGCTGCAGGAATCTGGGGACATCGGTTTTGGAAATATGATCTGCTTCATTTGGATCACATGCTCACTGTTTCAAAGTCAGTCTGCTGTTTGACACACTATACTTGATCCAACTGAAACATTCAACACATTCGGGGCTCTAATGCTCCAAAGCAATAAACCCACTTCTCTTGTCGGAGGACGCCGTCAGACAAACTCACTCGCGGAGACGAGAAACGACAGCCCAACTTCGGGGAACCCCTTTCTTGTTTTTGAACTCCACCGTATATCACGTTTCATTAGTTAATGGCGGGCGTGTGTGCGCCATTAGCTTGAGTAACATCATAAGTTATGAATGAGGCGAATGCTGGATGGCACAACACATCACCGGCCGCCGCGTCAGCGCACATTGAGGGGCGTTTGAGTGTCATTGGGCGTACCGTAGGCCCCCACAACGGGAGGGCAGGAGGGGAGAACGAGCCTGACAGCAGCCCTCCCTCTCTTTTGACTCTCTCTCTCTCACTCACTCTCTCTCTCTGTCTCTCTCTATCACTCACTCACTCTGATTCCGTCAGTCTGTCTCTCTCTTTCTCTCTCTCACTCTCACTCACTCACTCTGACTCTCTCTCGCTCTCTCTCGCTCTCACTCGCTCTCTCTCTCTCTCTCGCTCTCTCTCGCTCTCTCTCTCTCTCTCTCTCTCTCTCTCTCTCTCTGTCTCTCTCTCTCTCTCTCTCTCTCTCTCTCTCTCTCTCTCTCTCTCTCTCTCTCTCTCTCTCTCTCTCTCTCTCTCTCTCTCTCTCTCTCTCTCTCTCTCTCTCTCTCTCTCTCTGTCTCTCTCTCTCTCTCTCTCTCTCTCTCTCTCTCCTCTCTCTCTCTCTCGCTCTCTCTCTCTCTCTCTCTCTCTCTCTCTCTCTCTCTCGCTCTCTCGCTCACTGCCCCTCCCTCTCTTCAGAACTCTGTTTCCCAACGTGACAGAGGCCTTGATGCAACTCAGGGCCCCTGTTAGGCCAAGCAGAGGCTATTACACACACACACACACACACACACACACACACACACACACACACACACACACACACACACACACACACACACACACACACACAACAAACACACATATAGAGACACTCATAGAACACACGCACACACGCACACATAGGCAAAATCCTCATTGGACAGTGGGTGGAAATTGTGACCTGGCCCCATCATCACCACCACAACCACCAACGCCACAATCATCGTCAGCATCATCATCCTCCTCATCATCTTCAAATGGGCTTTGTTTTCCAGCGGAGCCCATTCCAGGGATTAACACATGAAAGCCACGAGGAGCTCTGCCTGTCATAAGCACAGCGGGAGGGCGGCGGATCATTATGTGAGCCGTTTGCCACCACCAGGCTCGCGGAGGACGAGCTCAAGCCCCCTGCACACGCCCCCCGCCCCCCCCCCCCCCACCCCCCCGCCGGGCATCTCTGTCAGAAGAGGGGTGAGATAGTTTAGTGTGTTTGTGTTTTATGTTTTGTCCCCATTAGTATACCATTACGACAAACAGGCTTCCCCTTGGACCTGCTCTAGCCCGCTAGGAACTTTTTGGTTCACAGGCACACCGGAACACTAAAGGCTTTGACCCCATTTGTTGGGAAATAAGGTTGGTGGTTCTCTGTACCACTGCACACACCTGGGAGCTGTGTGCTCCACAGAATATGGGGTATTAACCATGAAGGTGATAATAAGATGCTCCACACATTGCAAGGCCAAAGGGTGTTGATTTACAAGGTAGCGCAACATATATGTAGTGGATAATCTCCATATTGAGTGTGTTTTTCCACTAGCATGAGCCATTATCCACCAGAATTAGCGCTAATGTGAATTAGCGCTAATTAATGTTTTTTTGAACTCACCCTTTCCATTGCCAGTCTATCCCTTTCTGTTGTTTGTTTTCTGGTGTGTCACGTATGGCAAATAGTAGAAAGCAGCATGGAGGGCAGTGACGATGCGATCCTGGTTCTTTATTCTTCTTATATACATTCATATACATATATATTCTTATAATATTCAGTCTCTTTTAAACTGTTGCATGTTGTGTCTTCATAACAACGCATGTCATAGCATGGCGCCAGTTGAAGGCCCCAAAGTTTGCGTGACCCCCGGTTGTCCGATCTCCATCAAGATCAGAGCTGGAGCCAATAAATATCTGTGATGACTGTAGTGATTTGTCCCGGGAGTGAACGCAGATTGTTACCTTTCCCACTAATGATAAAAGCCGGTTACTGGGTTTTATGTTCAGTAGCAATGGGGCCTTTAGTTACACTAGATGACAATGATGTGTGACTAAAAAAAACAATAATAACCTTAAGGAAATGTCCACAAAATAGGAAAAATAAGCATATACATTTCCAATAGCAATCAATTTATCTCAACGTCTCGTTAATATTCTTGTGCAAAATGACACTTTTCAGGGCAAGGGGAGAAAATGATAAAATAAGCATTGGCATTCCAAAATATAAATAGGCCTACCTACTGTTTGTTTCGGAGCAGAATTAACTGGTTAAGTGGAAGTAACATATCATATATGACATATATACACGTAGATATATCATGATATATATACATGGCACTAAGAATACCATAATTCCCTGATTTATGCAGCACCAACAAAATAATGGCAATGGAAGAAAAGAGACCTATAGGAGTTGTTCGTCTCCCACTGCAACAGCCCGCTGATTTGCATGAGAGTGACTTAATATCACCCGGCTTCTGGGAATTAGACGAGAGACGCAGACTGAGGACGCTTTTGTCGGTGACTGCAGGGGTACGCGTGTTTGCAGACGACTTGGTATCGTCCTCTCAAGGACATCCAGTGTCCGTCGCCGGCCCAACTCCCCACTGTCCAATTAATAACACACTGGGAAAGATTCTCTCCAATCAAGACTGCGGTGCGAGGGATCCCGCGCTACAGTGTTGGTTCACGTAACTCTGGAACCAAAAGTTAGCGTGGATTTGTCTACTTTTGATCGTCGCACAAAAGTATTCTTTTTTTTTTTTTTTCACTGTGGGTAATAGTGAGCTCTCATGTGTGTGTGTATGTGTTTATATAATATGTTGAAAAATACAAGGGTTGTGCTTATTATCTTGGCACACACGTTGCACTGATTTGTATACGTGTATTTACAAATGCGTTTGTTGTGACAGCGAAGAAGAGACATAAATCACTGTCACACTGTCACGCCAGAGGACAGTACGTATTAATTAGAGAGAGAGGGAGGAGGGAAGGGAGAGAGAGAGGGCGAGGGACAGAGCGACATAACGAGGGATTTAGGGAGGGACTGAGAAACATAGTAAGAGAAAAGAGGAGAGAGAAGAGGAGAGAGATACTTGGATAGAGAGACAAAGGGAGGGATTAAGAAACAGAGAGAGAGAGACGGAGAGAGACAGAGGACACTCCCAATCATTCGATTGTGCATCATGTCTCTAAATTGTGCTTTGAGATTGCAGTCTTGAGGTGAAATCTTTAGTAAGGCATTGGCCACACTGAGTCTTATCCCTCAAGCTTGTCAGCGCTGTGTGCAGAAGGAACCAGAGTAAAGGATGTTTTTCCTTCCCCTTCCCTGTAAAACTGCAACAGGGAACATAGAACAGCAGTTTGAACCAATGTCTCTATACATTTTAAGGAAAAAATCCAAAAAGGAGGACTTGATTCCTCAGAGGGCATTCCATATTAGGGCACTTCCTTCAAGGATAATTCCATATAAGGGCAATTCCTATGAGGACAATTCTGTTTAAGGACAATTCCAACAACTACATTGTAGAAGGACATACATTGGCACAAAGTGCTTCTCTGTGTTGCATAATGTGGAACCACTTTTATCCGCAGAGGCTTACAGTGGATACAGACATTTAGCTTTTTAAGTTACCTGTTAGAAGTTTGATATAGCAGGGAAGGAATACACAACACATATTGCCACCATTTGCTTTTATTTAAGCATCTTTCCAATGGGCTAAACCATGATGCTAACCTCCAAAGCGTCTTGCTAGTGTATTAATTTTTCAGTGCATACAAATTGACAGCAACTGGGCTTTACATTCCGGGCCGAGGTCGTAATCTCTCGCTCGCGCTGTTATTTTGTATTACATCGACGTTGTCATCTCATCTGTTGCTTGTTAGTTAGCAGGGGGAAAACGGAGAGAGAGGACAGAGAAGTTGAGCTAAGTACCCCACCCCCCTCCAAAACAAGAGCGCAGGAACACAATGGAACTTGGAAGACAAAAATCAGAAAGGACAGGCAGTCAGTGAAAATGTGGAATTGGATACGTTACTGACATAGCCGTGATTCAAATTCATCAGCCAGGTTTATGCTCGCAACAGATTTGTCTGCTGCTGAAATAGGCCACGGAATAACAAAAGAACACATTCTTTGGAATACTATCTTTTGTATTATTCCCATTTTCTTGGACCGTTTTGGCGTAATAAATGAAGGGGGCGTGGGGGGGGGGGGGGGGCATTATTCCAAAATAAGACTTAAGATGCATGGTTCAAAGTCGGATAATGTTACCCAATTACACCACAGCATGCTTCGCCCAGCGACAAAACTGTTTGCAACTGTCGACAAATCACCAGTCTTTATCCATCAGTCGTCATTATCAGACAATGAATAACAGGAGGTCTAAAAAGGTTGGCCCTGCGATAACGCGGCGTGTTTAAATGAATCCTGACACCAGACAGGCTGCTGACAAGCGCCAACTCACCTGCCGGGGCTGCCTTGCCAATCAGCGTGACTGACATCTCTCAAGTCGGCAAGTTGGCTAATTTCCTTCTGATTTTGATTGATTTTTTTTTTCCTCTCCCGGCATCTATCAGGGGACCCTATTTGAAACAATTTCTTGGTGGGAGAAAGGACATGTCTGTCAAGTTGAATGACAGGCCTCAGCCCGGCTGCGAAATGGGCCCTGGCTCCCATTCTGAGCAGCCGTCAAATGGAATATTTTAAAATGCGGCAGATTTAACAACCTAATAATGCATAGTCAATTGGAAAAGAGGTTGCATGTGCAGTGATGGGGAGAAAAAATATATCTGTTCGGATTCTGGCGTGTGGTTTATTTTTCCTGGTGTACATGCCACTACCATTTTGTACGGGCACACCCGCCCACGGTGGTGTAAGATTACAGAGGGAGTCGTTCGTAAACGTCGTGTTAATCGATTGCCTTCTTTGACTGGCATCAAATAGCATAAACCTGATTGATGTATTTATGCCAAAACAATTGCTCCCCATGGTTACGTTATTAAAAAGGGCTTTTCTTTGTGGGCTTGAACATTTGCGGGATATCAATGGTGTTTATGTTGCCATGCAAACAGCACATGGAACGCAATGGGGGACTTTTCTTTGGGTTCTCAGGATACAGTTAGTGCTGTAGCTACTAGCTAGGGGGATGCTGTGGTGTAGCTTGGACTGGTGGGTGACCTAGTGACATGGGTGAGGCTATAGGATAGTGTTAGGTGGTGAGGGGTCGGACTAGTGGAGGGTCTAGGGGACATGGCTGAGGCTGGGGGTTAGGGTTAGAGGGGTAGGGCTATCACTAGGCTTAGAGGGGTAGGTGTCTGACTATGTATTTGTGTGTATATAACTGGCTGAGGTTGTTGGTTAGAGGGGTAAGGGGTAGGTGCTACGAGTTAGGGTTAGGGGTTAAGGTAGGTTAGGGTGAGGGTATGTATCTTAGCACTAGTGGAAGACCTAGGGATTTGGTCGATGCTGTCAGTATCTAGGGGAGTAGGTTAGGTGAGAGTAAGGTTAAGGTGTCAATGTTGAGGTGAGGGTGTTAGGTTAGTGTAGTAGGGGAAAGGTTTTATGGTGGGGATAAGAAGGGTTACATTGAAGGCCATGTTTTAGTGTTAGGCTTTTCCTTGTTTGCCACTCGCCTTAACAATACTACAATTGGTTCGATTCTAATATACTCTAGGGGTGTAACGGTACACAAAAGTCACGGTTCGGTACGTACCTCGGTTTTTAAGTCACGGTACGGTACGATACGGTACGGTTAATAGTTAAGGAAAAAAAAAAAAAAAAAAAAAAGCAGCACTGAAAACACCAATAAACTTTGTTATGGCATTTCCGTTTCTGAATTCCCAGTGAGCTGGGTTTGTACAGCTCGTTTTTTTTTTTCACAGCAACGGTGATAGTAACACCTGGATGGCGCCTTTTCAAATGCGTGTGCATGTTAAAGTGCTGTAAGTAGACACAGGGAGCCCTATCCATAGCCGGACAGCCTGTCGGAGACCCTCTCCGTAGCTTACGTGCACATCCAATATTTTTAACTATGCGTCGAAACCATGGACCTATTGGTCGACGCAACGGAGACGGCAAGGGCTGTGATTGGTCCCCTAACAAAATCATTTCCTGAATCACTTCTTCCGTTTGACTTTGTACCTTAATTACTTTGTACATTGTTTACTTTGCACCAGGACCAATAAAACACCAAATAAGATTTGAAAAGCTTTGGAAGTGTATTTACAACACTGCTTAAATGGTTTGTAACATACACTGTATAAGATAGATCGGGCGGCCTCCGACATCCCGACTGAGAGCTGCTGAAGGGATTACGGAGTCGGAGTAGCCGACTCGCCGAGCACAGCAGGACCGAGAAAAATAAATAAATAATAGTTTCACTTCTGACACCAATGTAGTGACCACGCCGGTGACATAATGATGTCGAGTCATTAGTAGTTGAAGGTAGTTTTAATGAACCAAAACCAGGTCACTGAAACCAGTAACGTCATAACCAACGGCAGAAAACCTACCCAAAACAAACGCCGGTTACCCCGGCAACCCCCAACACGGTCTCACTCGCGTGCAGGCCCCCACCCTCCTGTTCTTCCAAGGCCCTCCCCCAGCTGACCTAATGATTCGCCCCCACGCTGATTGACAAGAAGAACATTACAATACATGCACATAGAACAACTGGCATAACGGACAACGAAATATAATGCAACACATAACACACAAACTATTTAACTGTCCCAGGGTCGCTACATTACTTTGGCTAAACGGTCCGGGTGGAACTCAGACTTCAAGTTTTAAATTCCGTATTGCAAAACAAGCCTTTACATTCACCATATTAACGCCATGTACGCCACATTTACGAACTGCGGTACACCTCTGTAACCGCACCGAAGTGCCTGTACCGTGACGGTTCGGTACAAATACGTGTACCGTTACACCCCTAATATACTCCCAACAATCCATGAAAAACAGAGGCTTTAACCACGACGACCAGTGTTGGAACGTGCGACGCAGTGTGCGTTTGTGTTCCCCTCTGACCCGGGCCATGTACCATTATAAGGTTGGGCGCTGACCTCCTACCCAGTCAGGTATGGTGCTGCCGCGCTCTCTACAGCTCACCTCGTCTCCCGCCTGTACTTTGTGTTACACGGCTCAGCAGATCTGTTCATTAGCGACGCAGCCGGGACCATTAACACAGCGACCACTATTGGACCCGGCCTGTCAACACACCGAGAGTGGCCAAGGTGAACTGGTACACGGCATTCGATTTCAATTAATACCTTGCTTAACTGGGATTTTGGGAGTGGAATTGGATCGGACGCGGGTGAATGAATTTACTCTTGATACCAGGAGATGGATGACTCCGTCAATGCCATTGAATTCCATCGTGTAAGAGGCCAGCGAAGTACGTTTCACCACTCCGCCTATGGCTATGTGTGTCCCTTCTGAACCTCACTCGTAGTGCATGACCTCCAGGCGCTCACCTTTGTAACGAAACGTGAACTGTACGATATACGGGCCTATCTACACGTCAATTTCACTCTTTAAGATTTAAGGATAGTCTAGTGGTCATGCTGTTGAACTCCCAGCCGTGATGTGCTCGGTTCCAGGCCTGATGTCCGCAGCCCACCCCTCGAGGCCTACCTGGGCCAGATTCTTAAATCCCGAACTGCATCCTGACTGACATGTATCGGAATCCACTGGAAGTCTCTTCCGATGAACGCTCCCCTAAATGACAATGAATAATATAATAAAATAACCTACAGTAGTTAAAATTGGTAGCTAGTCGTCACGGCAGGCCCCCTAAACGAACGACACACGAAATAACTCGCAAAGTTGACCCTGCACGTTTCAGTTGGTCCCGGACATCCTGCCAGGCGTCGAGAGTTAAAACCGCACAACGATGGTGTCCCGTCCCCCCGGGCGACAACAAATAATTGAGATAAAGTATGAACCCTGTCACATCTCAAGTACAGATACACCTTCCGCGTGGCACGCACACGCCTGATTAATCGCCTTTTTCCACGCAGGATCTGTGTGACACGCGGATGTTTGTTTGGGCGCATTAGGAAGGAATGAGTAAGCGACATTATATGCTAATACCGCATACAGTACTAGATAAACAGATCCCATCCCAGATTGAAAGTCATTAGTCATCTGCCGTGGTGTCTAGGTGCCGTTATTATTGTCCCATTCCACTGACGGAAGTCGGAGGATTTTAATCCGAACTCTGGGATCGGCGTCGACGAGAGAGGGGGAGAGAGGGAGGGCTTCTCTTCATCATTAATCCTGGGCATCACTCCTGGTCCACGCTGCACTTTGGTTGGCTGCAATCTATTTATAGATCTTTGCGAGGCGAGGTGAAAAGCGTCAGATGCAAATGTGTGGCCGTGTGTTTATTTATCCAGCCATCCGTCCTTCCCCCCCAGCCGTCCTCCCACCGGCTCCTCCAGCCATCCGTTCACTCCTCCATTAAATCACTCCAATATTTGACACAGAGCATGTGCCTTAACTCTCTGTCACTGTCAAATATCTGAACGATTTAATTAAACACACACCATGTGCTTTTGAGGGCCGAGGGTGTTTTTTAAGTGCATTAGATTGAGCCCAACACAACTGTAAAGCTCTGGTCGTTCAGAAAGTAGGGATTACATAGCAACCTATCCCCAGCATCTTACCTCAACATCAGCTTAGCATTAGCAATGGTTGTACTGGGAATAGTTGAACGGCACTAGCTACTACTTTACACTGGACATTATACAATAGTATCGCCGCCATGTGTACAGTTGAGCTTAACCAACCATCTCTCTCTCTCTCTCTCTCTCTCTCTCTCTCTTTCTCTCTCGCTCTCGCTCTCTCTCTCTCTCTCTGTGTGGTGGCTCTGGGTGTGTGCGCACTAAGGTGTGTGACGTGCGTGGTGTGCACCTGAGCCAGCCAGAGTATGACGTTTGTGGAGAGAGCTCCAGAAGATTCAGCCAGGAAGCACTTGATCGCCAAGATGAACGTCCGCCAGTTTGTGTGCATATTGTGTGTGTGTATCGATGTGTTTGAATCTGTGTGCATGTCTATGTGTTTTAAATCTGTGTATGTATGTGTGCGTGTGTGTGTTTGAGAGTGTTTGTGTGCATGTCTATGTTTTAAATCAGTGTGTATGTAAATCAGTGTGTGTGTGTGTGTGTGTGTGTGTGCGCGTTCCCACTTGTGTGTGTGTCTGTGTTTAATTCAGTGTGTGTGTGTGTGTGTGTGTGCCCACCCATGTGTGTGTGTGTGTGTGTGCGTGCCCACCCATGTGTGTGTGTGTGTGTGTGTGTGTGTTTAAATCTGTTTGTCTTTGTGTGTGTGTGTGTGTGTGTGTGTGTGCGTGTGTTTAAATCAGTGTGTGTGTGCCCACCCACGTGTGCCCACCCGTGTGTGTGTGTTTAAATGTGTGTGTGTGTGTGTGTGTGGGTGTCTGTGTGTGTGTTTAAATTAGTGTGTGTGTATGTGTGTGTGTGTGCCCACCCATGTGTGTGTGTGTGTGTGTATCTGTGTGTGTTTAAATGAGTGTGTGTGTCCCTCCAGGAGAGGACATGGCTCCCCTCCTCTCTCTTATCTGCGCTGGTGTTCTTGGTTATTGATAGCCGCGCGGCTATTGACAGGCGCCGGGCGCCGGCTGCAGCGGCGGCGTTAGCGACGGTAAAGCACGGTGGGTGGGGGGGGGGGGGCGGATGTAGGACTTTGATATGACATATTGTGGTTCTCAGCAGCGGCCATAAATAACGCTGACACCTTCCTGTATGCATGGGAAGGCCTCTGATTCAGCCACGCGCCAGAAAATAAACTTCTATTATGGAATGTGTTTGTCATGCAGCCGCCCGTGATGGATGGAGCAGTCTTCAGTCCTCCACCCTCCCCCTCCCAACCCCCACCCCATCCCCGCCTTCCCACCCACCTACCCCCCCCCCCCCCCCCCCCCCCCTCCCAACCTTGCAGGTGGACGAGGGGGGACTCGCTAAGCAACGAGGAGGGTGGGATGATGGTGGGGGTTAACAGTGGGTGCTGAGTCGGTGGGTGGGGATGGGGGGGGCGGAGGCAATTATTCAACCAGGAAGGGGACTCGCCTACCCCGCCACCTGCAGTCTCGTTCCCAGCATGCACCAGGGCGTTAGGTATCCCCCACACAAATACATACGACGTACGCACGCGTTTAGGCGCACACAGACGTGCGCACACTCGAACACACGTGCGCCTATGCGCACACGCGAAAACAAACGCACGCATGCACGCCCACACGCGCACACACAAACACACACACACGCACACAAACACACGTGCACACACCGACACACACACTCACTCAGTCTCTCACTGACACCCACTCACACATAAACACATGCGATGCCAAAGGGTCTCAGAGGACGGACATGCTACAGAGAGTTATTGTTACTGCTAACGTGACGCCAAACGCAACCGCCAATCCAGTCCTAAAATTAGCCGTGGACAAACAAACAAACAATAAATAAGCAATTCAGCGCATGTAACATTCATGATGATGTTTTATATCTGCTGCTTTACCTTTTGATGATGGCAGTCAAGGCATCAAAGGCATGTGATCTAGGAATTGCATTGTACGATGCATTTAAAAGTTGCATTTACTTGTCTCATGTAATTATGTTATTTTTTAGCATTATATTTGTATTTATTTTAAATGTTAATTACTTTATATTTTTTCTAATATAGTATAGTGTCATGCAGTTTGTACTGTATTATACTATAGGATAGTGTAATGATAGCGTAGCGTAGCATAGTATAGTGTCATGTTGTTTGTACTGAAATGTAGTTTAAGATAGTGTCCTGAAAGCGTATGATAGCTAAGCATAGTCTCATGTAGTGTATACTGTATTGTGCATTGTTCGTCAGAGCTACTTGATTATTCATAGATCTCCAGCGTTTGTTGAACACTGCACGATAGCCCTTCCCCTCTGTCTCTCCGTTCCATGTTGAGGTCGCAGGTCAACTGCACTGCTGTGGTCGATAGGCCTACACAATAAGGACAGGAACTATTGATTGAACACGTTTAAGTTAAGGGTTACCAAGCTAATTGTTTCAATTTTGCTCCGTCTACTGCCTCTCACCACGGGGAGTTTTTGGTTGTGCGTATCGTTGTGAGGGAAGGCTCTCAGTGTCGGTGTCAGAGGAGGCTGAGGAGTCAACTGGCCCCCTTAGTTGAGATTAGGATGTTGGTGGATCATCAGGTAGGCTGATGTGGGCACGCACGCACACGCAGTCGCGCACACACACAAAAAGACACACTTAAATAGACACACACACAAACAAAAGGAGACTCAAATAAAACAAACTCAGAAAGAAACGACGCACACAAGCATTTAGGTATTTGCTATTTTCAAAGGCCTTGCTCAGGGGCACTGCAACCATTTAATTGAAAGTTGAGGATTGCAACCTGCATGCCTCAAGTCCCTTTGCCTCCGCCTCTTCCTCCACTCCTCTCTCCTTCCTTCTCTCCTCTCCTTCCTCCTCTCCTCCTCTCCTCCTTCCTCCTCTCCTGTTCTCTCTCCTCCTCTCCTCTCCTCTCTCCTGACGCCCTTCCTCTCCTCCTCTCCTCTCCTCTCTCCTGACGCCCTTCCTCTCCTCCTCTCCTCTCCTCTCTCCTGACGCCCTTCCTCTCCTCCTCTCCTCTCCTCCTCTCCTCTCCTCTCTCCTGACGCCCTTCCTCTCCTCCTCTCCTCTCCTCTCTCCTGACGCCCTTCCTCTCCTCCTCTCCTCTCCTCTCTCCTGACGCCCTTCCTCTCCTTCCTCCCCTGCACACTCCTTCCTCCTCTTTCCTTTTTCCCCTTCTCTCTCCTTCCTCCCTTCCTCTCCTCCTCTCCTCTCCTCTTTCCTTCCTCCCCTTCTGTCTCCTTCCTCCCTTCCTCTCCTCCTCTCCTCCCCACTCTCTCCTCCTCTCCTCTCCTCTCTCCTGACACCCTTCCTCTCCTCCTCTCCTCTCCTCTCTCCTGACGCCCTTCCTCTCCTCCTCTCCTCCCCACTCTCTCCTCCTCTCCTCTCCTCTCCTCTTTCCTTCCTCCCCTTCGGTCTCCTTCCTCCCCTACTCTCTCCTACTCCTTCGACCTTTCCTCTCCTTCCTCCTCTCTGACTCCTCCTCTCCTCTTCTCTCTCTCCCACCTCTTCTCCTCTCCTCTTCCCCCCGTCGGGGGCAGTGGTGCGTGAACCGCGGGCTGAAAGCCAGGGAGCGTGTGATGGAGAACACTGAGACTCTCTCATCCATTTCACATTTGTTCCAATCAATTATTGAAGTCGACAGTCAATTACCAAACGGAGGAGGATTTGAGTGGCCCCGGCGTTCCCGGCGTTCCCGGCTCTCTCCCTCCAAAGGCTCGCATTAAACGTCCGCTCTCGCGGGGGATTGAATAATTGGTGCGATTAATTTACTGTTGGGTGCAGTTGGAGAGGGTGGAGTTGTGGGGAGGGGAGGGGAGGGGAGGGGGGGGGGGGGGGGGGGTTTCTGCTTCCATACAGGCCGTCAGTACAGCACACCCCCCCCTCCTCCCCTCAACAGATTTAAAGTATTAAAGATCAGAGCGGCCGTGTGACGAGTGGGGGAGATCATCTACAATGGCTGCTCGTCAGCGGGCTATAACAGGTTGAGATGAAGTTTTAATTGTGTTTTGATCCGAGCGATTCTTCCATATAGCGCTCCGGCGTCTTTATTGTATTTTATTATTTAATCTGCAATTATTCCTGATCCTTTGTCGTCGTCCCCCCCCCCACGCTCTCCCTCCACCCTCTCTCTCTCCCTCCCCAGGATTGGGACGAGTTGAGGGGTCTCGCATGCAAATGAGGTCGGAGGCTAAGTTGGGAGTTAAGAGCACAGACGTGTCATTTCCTGTTTGATGTACACTCAGCGCCGCACTGTTCTGACCAGGGAGTTAGGCGGTGGGAGTGATGTGTTTATCTATTGAGCTCTTCGGTATTTCCCTTGATTTCCGATTGCATGGCCCTTACCGGGTGGTTCTCCCTTGTTTGATGGCCAGCGTGACTTGTTTGGTCATGCGTCTGCAGTGAGTGTGCAGGCCATAATGGGACAGAAATGTGCGTCACCGTTTGCAATTTCCACTTGATCAGGAACACCCTGACTAAGAGACAACATGAGGAGCTACGACCAAACGGCAGATCTGTGTCCAATCACAATCTAGTCAAACACGTGTGTGTGATTGTGTGTTTGTGTGGGGGGTCATGTGGCTGTGTATTTGCTGATGAGGCTGAAGATTGGGGCGGGGGGGGGGGGGGTGGTGGTGTGTGCATAGTCAAATTTGATTGCGGTGATAATATTATAATGTAGTCAAGAGCAGGATGCAGTCAGGGTTAGGGCGATGAAGTGCCTTAAGGTCCAGACTCATTTGAAAAAGTAGAAACATTAAACCAGGTTTGACTAAAGGCCTGGAAGAGCAATAAGAATATTGTCACAGTGGAGATACACCTTAAAGTTCTACACTACATCCAGCATCAACACAAGCCCAGGTGTAGAAGGTCAGCACCCATTTCATCTCTCTCTCTCTCTCTCTCTCTCTCTCTCTCTCTCTCTCTTTCTCTTTCTCTTTCTCTCTCTCTTTCTCTTTCTCTTTCTCTCTCTCTCTCTCTCTCTCTCTCTCAGGACGACCCCCCCTCGGGGCGGAGGCAGCCATGATGGAGGGGCAGCAGAACAGACGGGACAACCGGTGGGGGCCCCGGAGCTCTTCATAACCACCACCCCCACTCTAACCCCACCCAGCCAGCTCCTACAGAGTGACCACCTGTCTCCCTTCCCCACCGGCAAGCCACCCGCATCACTCCCAGGTACGGGCCAACGCAGCAACAAACTGTTCACCACCGCATAAACGAACAATATGTGTACGCCCCAATATGTGTATTTGACTAAATGTCCTTAACAAAACAACATGGAAATAATGTGCAAGAAGCTCGTGAAACAAAAACGTTGAAGTCAAAAGACAAATGAGCACAAAAAAACAACAAAGAACACACGATAGAACAGAATCAAAACCAACGACGACAAACCGAGACGCCATCAGCTGACGGTGGCTGCACAGCGATCCGTTTAGCTCCCGGTAATTTCCTGTGATCGGAGAGGACGTGTGTGTGTGTGTGTGTGTGTGTGTGTGTGTGTGTGTGTGTGTGTGTGTGTGTGTGTGTGTGTGTGTGTGTGTGTGTGTGTGTGTGTGTGTGTGTGTGTGTGTGTGTGTGTGGCTGTGGCTGTGTGTGATTGTGTGTGTGTGTGTGTGTGTGTGTGTGCCTGTGTGTGTGTGTGTGTGGCTGTGTGTGTGTGTGTGTGTGCCTGTGTGTGTGTGTGGCTGTGTGTGTGTGTGAGTGCCTCGGAGGTACCTCCTCGTCACTCCGGCCCACAGGTTGAGGGAAGGCGGTATGGCGGCCATATGCTGAGGCTCTCGGTGCAGATGTTCCCGCCATATGTCTCCATTTGACGGAGGAGTCGACACGCCATCCGAGTCGTGGCGCACTCATTTGAAGTTTTAGTGTGCGTGTGTGCATGTGCGCGATCAGGCGTTTCTGTGTGTGTGTGTGTGTGTGTGTGTGTACACACTCCTAGACTTAAACAAAACATGCATATACATACACATTCATACTGCTAAAAAAAATACACACACTCTATAAGATGAACAGACAACGCACCAACATAACAGGCACAATTACATACACACTCGCACATGTAAAAACACACGGACACTCATATAATAATAATAATAATAAATTGTATTTATAATGCACTTTATATTCAAGAATCTCAAAGTGCTTCAGATAAAAAAAAATACCAAAAAACTATTAAAAAGGGGGGGAACCTCAAAGAAAGTTTAGCTAAATGCTCTTTTAAATAGATGGGTTTTGAGGTTCCGTTTAAAAAGAGCTGTAGTCTGTAGTCATATACACTCGCACACATCAACAAAACACGCATGCATACATAAACACTCATACACAAAACCAAACACCCACACCTACAAACACAAATCAACAAAACATGCACACAAACATACACACTCGCGCACACATCAACAAAACAAGCACACATACACACCCACACACTCGTAGACATCAACAAAACACGCACACACGTTCATCCTATATCAGCCCTACTAGTTTTATTCCCAATGCTTCCTGCATCCAACCTGGTGGCGTTCAATCATTTTGATTAGAAGACTGATTCGCCTCCCAAAGTGAGCGGGACTTGCTTGCCAGCGCGGCCAATGACATTTGAGGATTCATATATTTTCATAAACTTTTAACAATGTCAACGGGACATGTCTTCAATCTTAGCCCCGCGCCATCGCAAAGGCACTCCATCTTTCTTTAGGTCTCGACAGAACATTTGAATATGAGCATAGCATTATTAATGTGACAGTTCAAGGAGGATGCACCTCAGGCAGCTCCAGAGGAAAGGGGGGGGATTTGTATTTATTTTTAACGTTGCAGGTGTATGGGGCTTTTGCTTTGATAAAACAAAAGAAGAGGAATAAGCCAACCCTAAGGCAACTCAGGCCGTTGGCTTGAGTAACTGTAGTTCGGTTCATCTTTGACTGGATAAATTCTGTCTTTTTTTGTGTGCGTGACGTGTTTGGATGCCGTTGTTGGTATTGTTGTTGTCTGCGTCATGCGGCATTCATCTTCACATACTTGTCTATTGGTTTGGTTGCTTTTTGTGTTTGTGTGTGTTGGTATGTTGATCTTCAAATTTCAGCAGCACATACCTATGCATAAAACCCCCCCAAAAAACCATACAGTAATGACAATTTTGTTTAATTCCTGGATCTCATGTTCAGATTAGATTAGATTAGATTCGAAAAACTTTATTTATCCCAAAATGGGCAATTTCGTTCACAGTTTCCCGTCTCACATAATAAATTACTTAATAAATACAATAAATAGCAATAGGAGATAGACAAAAACATATATCAAAGGCAGTCCAACACACACATTTAACTCACAATTCATTTCAACCTGTCAGTAACAACCACCCTGCCCCAGGATGATCTCTCACATGTCCCTCTTTGAGTTCGCTTATCTTTGCCCAATTTCTCCACTCCCACTTCAGGCTGTCAAGGAGGACGGCCCTGGAGCCTTCGTTCAACATTAGGTTTTGTTTCACATAAAGTTTTCCACTAGCAAAGACATCACTTGCTGAAGTTCTGCCAAATTCCTTGAAGTTATCAGAGTGACCCCGACACCCAGCTGCGAGCCTACATCTCCCAGCAGCCCCGGCGAACACGCTCGCTCTGCTCTCGCATTTCATCATGTTCAGCGAGTTTGGGAAGATGTTGTTATTATTTTTTAGTTCTCTGGTCTCTTTTCGTTCTTCCTCCTCCTCCTCCTCCTCCTCCTCGCCTCTCCTCTCCGGCCCTCACCTCACAGATTCTCCCTCTCTCCGTCTCCCTCTTCCTCTTCCTCTCTCTCCCTCTCCCCCTCTCTCTCTTTCTTCCCTTTCCTTCCTCCCATTGTTGTGTGTGGGAGAGGTGGGTGTCATAAGAATGAATTGAATTTGTCCCCTTCAGTGCAAACAACAGCAGACAGAGTGGGAAGCTGCAGGAGCAACAAATCACCGTCTCCTGTCCCTTTTGGGGATTGGTGGAGTGTGTGTGCGCGTGTGTGTGCGTGTGTGTGTGTGTGTGTGTGTGTGTGTCTGTGTGTCTGTGTGTGTGTGCGTGCGGTTACGTGGCTGTGTGTTTGCTGATGAGGCTGAAGATGGGTGTGGGGGAGGTGGTGGGGGAGGGGAGGGGGGGGGGGGGGGGGGGGGGCTGGATGAGGAACAGGCAGAGCCACAGAGTTAGCCAGGGTCATTTATTAACATGTCATCTTCATAGTGGCCGGTGCACCAGCGAGGGATCCAGACAAATGATGTTAATAATAGCGCCCATCCCCGTGGTGTGAGGGGGAGTCACCGGCCCACCAGATTGCCACCTTTGCAAAACACCTGATGCTTGGTGAAACCTCGTTTTGGCCGTGGCGGCGAGGGGGGGGCTCGTAAGTACAATGATTGGAGGTGAAATGGAGCCGTTCAAAAAGAAAGTTCTGCCCAGGTTCTCTGATAGAGCGGTTTTCTTTGGATTGAAAAAGGTCTTCTCCTTAATGCTTGGATGGCGCTTTGAGGTTCGGATGTGTACAAGAAACCGGTAGCATCTGGTTTAACCGTTTATCGACTCGTCATTGAGAAATCTACGCTGTTACCCTGCTACGTTATCTGTCCTGGCGTTTCTCTCTTCCACCCGTTGGAGTGTAACATATGCCTGATGGTTTTCCAAAAGGGAAAGACAAAAAGTGACAAAGATCCAAAATGTCACTGGTGCTCCATGGCCAAACCTTTATACCGCCCTGGGAGAGATGGCTGAACCGGAGGATGGGGGCGGCATTGATGCTTGTCTGGTCCACATCCAAGGACACCCTTTTAAATCCTCCTAGTGGCTCTGAGGAAAGTCATCTGGCGGTGTCAAAGTGTCAGAATACGTCCCACTAAGGGCACAACCTGGCACCACGCTTACTGAAGCGTGCGTTCCGCTCCGATGAGACCGTGGGTTTGAGTCCGGCTTGTTGGATGGAAGTCCCTTTCTGTCCTACGGCGTCTGGTTATATGTTCACTGTGTCCGCTTATTTTCTTGAAATAAGGACAAAACAGCCAATCGAAACGTTGCGTTGCGTTGTTTTTATCGCTTGTTATCAGGATGATAACGATAAAAGCCTGATTATAAGGGCTATTAATGAGGGCTTGAGGTTTGTGTAAAAATGCCACATTTGCTGTTTACCAGGAAGTCCTTGTTAAGTGAAAAATAAGAGAATTTCTTCAGAATAAAATGTTTTGGTGTTCAAATATAATAGGTTCAAATATAATCAGGTCAAGGCCTCCTCGACCAAACTTCCAGCGTACATCTCCAGCTAAATGAAATGTACTCCCACTTAAAAGTCGCCTCTAGATCTTCATTAAACACAATTACATGATTTGATCCACTGGTTTATTTTCTGTACCATTGATATGTCACAGAGGAGACATTCGGCTCCTTTGTCCCGCGTATAAACAATGGGGCCTGACGTGGTGAGAGAGAGAAGAAACAAAGGGAGGGAGAGAGATAGAATTCCTTCGGAGACAGGCGACTGCGAGAGAAGCCGATAGGTTTCACCGTTAATGCCAATTCAGACGAGGCCAGCAACGTTCAATGGAGTAAGTCGTTGAAGCGCATATTCATAATAGCGTCCCACAATAGCATTACATGAGGTGTAAAGTTCAAGCCTAATTCTCCCATAATGGGCACCTTAACAACGACGCCATACAGACTTCACGGGGACCATGGGAGGGCTGCTGCACACATTCACACGACGCAAACGTAAAAAAAAAAGACTCCTTCTATGGCGACGCTTAATTAATTAGTTGGACCGATGCGGCACAATGGACAAAAAGGTCCCTGTTTTAATTGGCTTGACCGAACATTTTCATTACACTAGAGGGGTATATCTTTCTCTGACAGTTTCAAAGAGCAAGCTCGTTCCTTTTAGTGGCCATTGTGTCGGTGTTGGAGAATGGAGGCTTTTTTCTTTCTTTCTCTACTGTAAGGGACGAGAGAAAGAGAAAGAGAAAGCGCGTCACATGAACAGGATTCACCCGAGGAGAGGCTTTTTTTCATGTCTGGAAAACAATCCCTGTTAGGGACGACAATGCGGCGAGGTTAATCAAACAATAATAAAGGAGGCCATTAGTCTTACGGCGTACTCTTTCTCTCTCCGTTTGTTACGTTCGAAATGCTTTTCAAAACAATAATGGGGCAATTAACGCGTTGCTGAAAGAATTCACAGCCCGTTCAGGCCGTGCACAAAGTTTGGTGAATGATTGTGGTGTCAACATAATTCATCACCGCACTGCATTAAGTGTAATTGCTTTCATTAGCTCGTCGTATAGGCTGGGGTTAACCGTGTTTATGTATTTGCTTCATCCGCGGGAAGTGTTGCTGGCTTATTGTCGCCATACATGTTATTGTTATTTATTGGGGTAAATTCAAACGGGTAAATCCGCTTTTCCCGGGGCACAGCGCTGCAACTTAGCATCTCATTAGCGTCTCCGTCTTACAGCTGTCGTTCAGATTTACCTGTGGTTATGAACAACCGGGCCGCACTGCCATTGTAAGCCTTATCCCAGAGCCATATATGGTCATGCAAATTCCGAGTCTTTCAATGGTGATTATGATAAATACGATAATCTCCTTATCTCATCGCAGTGTCTTTAGTTACAGAAATGTGCTGTTAAACGCATCAATACCCCCGGAAATTGAGCAAAACTGAAACTAATGCCACTGTTTTCCATTCTTTATGTTTTCCCCTGATAAACTGGATGCTGACAGCGTATGGCCTGCCAGCCAACTGAAAAAAAACACACAAAAAGACGACTATGTCGTGTCTGGCACGTTTGTTTCTCAGTTTGCCAGGACACAATTTGTACACAACACGTCGTCAGGAAGCAGTATTCTCCTCTTTTAAACGTCTGGTGGTGAATGATGTGGACAGGTCCGGCTTGTGTTTGTCAATCATCGGCGTATCACTCAATCCGCACTCCAGCGCCGTCCCTCCTGGCCTGAGAGATCTTTGGCCGCATGTTAATGGAGGTATTTACACTGTCCAGAGTCTAGTGTCCCCCTCTCGGACAAATGGATTGCCCCGCCATGACGAGGCCTTCGGCGACAGACACAAAACATGATTGAGACCAGCAAGCAGTATATACAGTATACTGTGTGTAGCAACAAACGTGTACACCATCCATAGGCATATTCCGAGAAACCCACCCATTAAACTGCCGAGACGGAGGAGGAGAGAACGGACAGCGATGGCAGTTGAGGATTTGCCTCAGCCGAACGCTGAAACTTTAAAAGAGGAGAACACTGCTTCCTGATAATACGCTTCGACCACTGGTCGTGATCAAAATGATTCCTGGCAAACGGAAAAACAGCCGTGCCACACGCGACAACGTCGTATTTTTGTGGCTGTCAGGCCATTCACTGTCAGCATCCAGTTTGTCGGAGGAAACATAGTAGTATGGTAACAGTGGCATCGGTTTCAGTTTTGCTACATTTCCGGGGGTATTGATGCGTTTAACAGCACATTTCTGTAACAAAAGTATTTGCTTCAGCCGGGTGGCTGAAGCAAATACTCAACTGCCATCTCTGTCCTCTCTCTCCTCCTCCCGACGGGACGCCCCCATAACTCAGGTGACCTTGCGGTGGTCCCACCTTTTCCCTGCGACACCTAGCCGGAGATATCCACTCTATCATCAGGGGTGTGTGTGTGGGGGGGGGGGGGGGGGGGGGTGCAAGGACAACGGGACGCGCCGACGGCGGCTTCGGTGGCAGCGTTCGGAGTGGCAAGCGCCGTAAATATTATTTAAGGACGCGGCGAGTGTCACCTGTAAATACCAATAAACGCCATTACCTCACTTCACAGCGTGTGACCGTAAAGAGCGAGTTGATGAATAGACGTCAGGGGCCACCACGCGTCAATAAAACGGGTTTCTGAGAGCCCATTGATTTTGGATTTGTGTGCACGTGTGTGTACGTGTGTGTGTGTGTGTGTGTGTGTGTGTGTGTTTGTGTGTGCGCGTCACGATAATGCCGAGCACTTACAGCAATTTGCTGACATGTTGTAGCAAACACTCCCAAATGCTATTAGCGCCCTGCGCGTAATGCTTTCAGCACCTCCTCGCACCAGCCAAGGTCGCCTTCTTCGCTCCCCCCCCCCCCCCCCCCCCCCTATTCTCAGACGCCATCAGGCGTCGCAAACAGTTCGGAGGAGCAACGAAAACATATTGCCACGACAAGGCGGTCGCGAAAAAAAAGAAAAAGTTTGGCGGTTAATAATGGCACATAATTCAATTTTGATTAATAATTAATGTCGGCTTTAACCCCCCCCCCCCCCACTTCTTCCCCTCCCCTCAACTAAATATCCATAATTAATCAACAAGTCATAGCAAGAGAGACGGCTAATTGGTTTGAAAAACCCCAAACCTGAATACTTAATTAACGGAAGGGAGGGGGGTGGAGAGGGGGGGTTGACATCGCTAATTGCGAGAGTAATCAAAGATCCACCCTTTGGGACTTGACGAGGCGGATTGTTAAATGGGGGTTAGCGTGATGGCGGCGCCGGTGTTGACGTGACAGCTTCATCTATCACCTGAGGAAGATGGCGGCTGACAGCAGCGGTAAACGGAGCAGGACTCTCCGCATTAGGGTCGCCCGCACACCCAACGCCCGTGCCAACGCTAATGCTAATGCTGATTGAATCATTTAAGGGGGGGAGCTTACTTGTGGCTAATTTGTCGCACGTAGCCGTCGGCTACCGACACGCCACCTGTATCGGCACGTGCCGCTTTGTCCGCGCAGTTGCACGCACGTGCCGTTCGACTATATTTGTACAAAGAAAAAACGAAAATTTGTCTGAACCATGAACTGTGATAAACAAGCAAGTGACTGAGACGATGTAAGAGAGGACTCATTAGGGAGAAAAGGCTCCCCCCGCGTTGAACCTTGAGCCACAGAGTAAGACCGTCTCCCGCTCTATTTTTAGTAACACAGTCTTTATTCCCGAGCCCCGCTGTATGTGTTTCCCTCGCTGTGATTGGCCGGGATTATTAAAAACTCCCGCTCGTTAATTCATTTCATTCAAGGGCTACTTTGTCCTTGAAACGGTGTCCGTCTTTCTGGCGGACACCAGAAAGACCTTCTTTTTCTTTTCAGTATCAAAGATTTATGAGAGAGAGAGAGAGAGAGAGAGAGAGAGAGAGAGAGAGAGAGAGAGAGAGAGAGAGAGAGAGAGAGAGGAGAGAGAGAGAGAGAGAGAGAGAGAGAGAGAGAGAGAGAGAGAGAGAGAGAGAGAGAGAGAGAGAGAGAGAGAGAGAGAGAGAGAGAGAGAGAGAGGGAGAGGGGACATGCAGCAAAGGCCCACGGGCAGGAATCGAACCCGGGTCGTTGCAGTAAAGACTGAGCCTTAACGGTACGCGCCCCATAGCAAACACTTTGAACTTATTTTTATCTCTTATCTTAACGTGGATAAAAGTCGTACACAGCAGCCGTAACCATGATGTTTAGATCGCCGGTGAAGTCACATGACCATCTTAGCCATGTGACAAGGTCTTCTTCAGACACGATGACAAACGGCAGATTCAAACACTGCGGACCGGTGGAACGAACCACCGTGCTTGCCTTTCAATTCCGCAGCACTTGATTTCCCTGTGATACAATACAAAACGAGGACCTGTGCCGCCTTTAAACACGATCGATTCAACAGATGGGCCTTGAAGCCTCTGTGTGCGTCAGACTCCTCGTCCGAGCAATGAATCAATCTCCATTTCACATCGCAAAGAAACGCCAACGTCACCTCAAACGCACAATAGCACAAACAACACAAACACAACACAGACCGCTCCTGGGTAGCGGAGACCATCGATAAAAGCTGAACAATACAACGGGTTTTACAACAACGTCGAAAACATTTCAAGGCAAAACTCTTTACGTTGACACCTCGCAATCACCTTCTGTCTCCCTGAGTGTACGGCGTCGGAAACGCTGTAATTATCTAGAGGGGCCGGCCGTAATGAGCAAGTGATGGCATCAGGGTCCGGCAGGAGAGAGAGAGAGAGAGAGAGAGAGAGAGAGAGAGAGAGAGAGAGGACATCCAGCAAAGGACCACGGCAGGAATCGAACCCGGGTCGCTGCAGTAAAAGACTGAGCCTTAACGCTACGCGCCCCATAGCAGACACTTTTATCTTGTCTGTATCTTTTTATCTTAGCGTGGATAAAAGTGGTAAACTCGGATCCACGTGAGGAGCGGGGATTGGTTCTAGGATGCCTGCAGGCAGGCATCTCTCTGTGAGAGTTGAACCTCCCTCACCACTACACTGTACGCTGTTGCTAGCTGCGTCGCAAACAACAGACCTGCTATGCTATGAGAAAACATATCCTGCCCACAGATGGTGGTGCTGCTGTGCTAAAGGGCAACACGCTGTTTTAATTAGTGCCCTCACGTCCTGGGTCAGATTCTGGTGGTCATGATCTAATAGACCAACGGGAAACAATGTGGGAGAATATCTTACATGGGATGGGTCCAGATCATATCAACAACAACGTACTGCAATATTGTACTTTTATCTTTAGACATCAGCCATCTCTCGGAATCTAGCTATTCAAATATAAAAATATCCACTCATACCAGAATAATTAATCAAATATGTTAATAAGTGCCCGAGTTGATTTAAGCTTTGGTGGTTAACATATGGTTGTCTGCCGTTCACAATGTCTAAACTCTGAATCGCTGATGGACAGCCGCTGTAGTATACACATGCACGCACGCACGCACGCACGCACGCACGCACGCACGCACGCACGCACGCACGCACGCACGCACGCACGCACACACACACATCCCTATCAACCCCCCGACACACACACACACACACACACACACACACACACACACACACACACACACACACACACACACACACACACGCACACACGCACACACACACATCCCCATCAACCCACACACACACACACACATCCCCATCAACCCACACACACACAGACCCCCACACACGTCCACCCACCCTCCCCCACAGCATGTTGAGCAGGTATCTCCACAGGACCCTGACACCGCAACATCAAGGACCCCTCTGCAAACACTCTCCCCCTCTCCCCCCCCCCCAGCACCACACACACTCCTCCCTGTCCCAGCGTCTCCACGGGGATGCCCCTTTAATCTGTCCATCACTCATCAGGTCTCTCTGTGTTCCTGAATCCTCCGGAAAGCCATGAGAGAAGGGGGTTATGGGGTATGGTGTTAGGGGGTGGGGAGCTTGTGTGCGTGTGTGTGTGTGTGTGTGCGTGGGCGTGCGTGTGAGTGCGTGTGTGTGTGTGTGTGTGTGGGGGGGGGGGGGGGGGATGGGTTAAAGGGCTAATTTCAGTAATTGATCTTAAGTGTCTGGTGGCAGCTCCCCTGATGCCCGGCTGGGAGTGGGACACGGCCACTTAGACGGCGGCCTGCCTCTCGCCGGCGGCCCCCTGATTGATCCCTGGCCATCGATTGGCTCGTCCTACATGGGGGTATGGGGGGGGGGGGAGGGGGTAGCGGCGTCCGTGCTCGTCGCTAATGGCGACCAATACAAATGTGAGGGTGAGCAGGCCAGGTGTGATTAGCCGGGATGCTAATGCGGCTAACGATGGAGACGTAGGAGGAGTGTGAGGACACGCTGGTGGTCCGACGGAGGGTCACTCCAGCCCACTAGGGGGAGGGACTCTAGGGACATCCCTTGAAACATTCTTACTGTTGAGTCGTTTAGCCGATGGTTGCATGTTATTCAGGATTAGAGGCGTGTTTCAAGCCTCGTGTGTTCCTTGTGTGCGCGCGTTGTGCAGGTGGACCGCAGATGGCGGGGTTTGAACCCAAAAGCTTTCAGCCAGGTTAGACAAACACCTTTAGCCGCTAGACTTTCCCGAAAAAAAGAACATTAAATCGTTTTTTTGTCCCGTTCCGAAGAAACCCACCCAAAAAAAAGCCTTATTGGTTAGCCAGGTGAATCCTCCCACACACACACACACACAATCTGGGCTGGGGCCCGGACACTGCAACCCTGCCTCGGTGATTGCCACCGAGCCCCCCACCTGGGAACAGGTAGGGGTGTGTGGGGGACGAGAGGATGCAAAAGAGGTGGGAGGAAAGAAAACAAAAAAACAACAACACACCCACCTTCCCGCCCGCCCCATCAGCCCCTTCTCTCGTCACACATTACCCGTTTGACCGTTTTCACATCAGGCGTGCCGTCGCCAGCCTCCAGAGCATCAGATTACAAACACAAATCAGGGCTTGTCACAGCTGCGGCGTCCGCGAGACCGCTTGGCAGGCTCCCTCGACGGGCATCGTCCGAATGTGTCCGCTCTGATATTTCCCCTCTATCTCCTATGACCTGATAATGTGAACCGCCCTAATGAAGCTATTGTGCGCCTGTCTGAAGCCATTGTCTTCCAACCTTGGGGGGGGGGGGGGAGATGGGGGCGATGGGGGCGAGTTTCTTTCCTTTTTCTATTTTTTTGCCGCCCTTGTTCAGTTTTTTCGTTTTCGTACCTGTAATGGTAAACGAGTCTTTGCCTTCTTTTCCTTCCCTTGTTTTTTTTTGTGTTATCGTGTTTTTTTCACGCCTTTTACACATTGTTTAATTGTATTTCACTCTCTGATTGATGAATGTATTTTGATCTCCAAAGTGAACACTGTTTGAAATAATAATAATAATAACACTGGTGTGTTGGTGGGATGAATTAATATCTACAAAGTTATATAATATTCATCAGATTATATTATGAAAATGCTATAACCGATTCTGGCATTTCTTTTGTTTTTGTTTTTCGCAGTCGTAATCAAATAGATCTATAAAGTATTTACACCAAAGGCAACAGAAAAAAGAAATTTTGCTTTTATAAGGAGTGCACTGAAATAACAAACAGCACAAAAGTGGAACCATAAGCCATAAACGCTGCTGAAATAGAAATGTTCTCTAGTATTAGTAATATCACAGTGAGACTAATACATTAGTGTTGTTCCCAGCTATATAGAGTGTTGATTGCTTGCCGCCTGACAGTTAAACTCTTATAGGAACACATTATTATGTGTGTCATAGTTTAATCACACGTTGTTAAACATTCACTGCAATTGTGAATTTGTGTAAATAGTGTGACATAATGTACATAAGTGAGGACCAACTGCTTTTGTCACCTTAATTATTGCCTTAAAAAAATAAATCTAACCTAAATCTTCTTGGTTCTCAGGCTTTGAATGTTTTATTGAGGACTGTAGCTACAGTAGTCTAAAAACACAGTTTAATTTCCTTTATAAAGTATAAAAGTATATTTGAAATAACCACTGTATTGGAAATCCGTCAATAAGCCTCATACGGCATCACTGATACTTGCTGTAGTGCCTTAGCGCATCCAGAACTCATCGGAAGGGGAAAATAATTCAAAAGGTACCATCAGTACAGATACGCTGTCTAAATGTCACATCTCACCCACACACACCTTCACCAACGCAGAGCCCCTCAGCTTCCCTCCGCTCCCCATTCATCCTCCAACAAGAGAGACATCCAAACCAACCAGAGCGGCATCCACAAACGCCTCCTTTAATTTCACCACATCCTCATGTAAACACGGCTCTCGTTGCTGAGATGCGGCGCCGATATACAATAAGTGAATGTTTCCCTTTCATGCCGAGGTTAAGGGAAATAAAAAAAAAAACGGATAAATAAAAAAAAAAAAGGAAGCTCTTGCGTGCGAAGGGAGAACGTTGTGACACGCCGCAGCCAGACAGCGGGGCGTCGGAGCGGAGACACCTTTTGATGAAACATGCTAAGGAGGCTTTGATGAAGGCGCCCGGCTGCTGGATGAGGCTGATTCCAGCTGAAGCGCTCCTCTGGCTGCAGTTGAAGGCCGCCGCTGGCTCCTCTCTACCCCCTCGCCAAATTAGAAATGGCACCTGTACACCTCTGTCTTTCTCCCCCTGACAATAAACACCTACTGCCCCCCCCCTCCCCCCACACCCCCGCTCCTCCATGCCCGGCTCAACCGCACTGTTTGTCAACCACATAACGTATTTGTTCTGTCTTGTACAGTTCACCGTCGGCTATGGCGGAGGAGGAACGGAGCGATGTGCTCGGGAATAAATAAGATACACGCATGTTAGCAAGGCCGCGGCGCGTCATGCTAGCAGGCGAGCCCGCTGGTCTAGTTTTGTGAGTGTGTGTTGTTGGTTGAACTTGGGAAAGAGTTTACGATTTACCAATGCCCTTCCCGCTATTCATTACGGAGAAACGCAAGTCATTTTCAGAGAGGTTACGTGTTTCCTCTGGTGTGCGTTCGGGGAAACAACTCTTTTGTTGACGCCGAGTTGAGAGTGTGGCGTTTATTTTGTACAGCCGTGCGTTTGTCGGGTTGTATATGTGCTGTAGATCACAGAACGGTTCAGCCGTTACACCGAGGTTATTAACAGCTTTACAACTCGACCAAAACAACCAGGTATGGCGCGATCGAAACGCACACATTCTACCCCCAATATTTCGCAATCCATCATTTTTCGTGTCCAAACCGTATTATATATATTTCCTTATTGATTGTACTTTAAAAGCATAGGTTTCTATCAGCCATAAACGAATGGTGCGAGGCAGAAGGCTGTTTCCTCAGGTGGGGCGCGGCGGGCTGTGATGAAGCCGCTCCCTTCTGGTCCGGCCATGCTATCAGAAAACAGCTGTCCTGCCGTAATCTCTCCATGAGCGATATGCTGCTTTTTTAATACAAAGCCCCTTGCAGCGCCACACAATCAGACCGCCCCATCTCAACATATATTTCATCCCCATATTGTGATGTCATCACCGGGCGCAGGCACAATACATAATTCCCTGTGTTATGACAAACTAGGGGCCCGAGGGGCCGGGAACTATATGAACATTTTATTTTTTTCTACCCCCCCCCCCCCCCCACCTCTACTCCCTTTCCCCCACCCCCCCCACTCCTCTCCCCCCATGTCAGGTCTGCTTGCTATTTGTGTTGGAATAATGGCTCTGGGCTTGTTTGTGGATCATAAAAAACACGGGCTGGCATTCAAACAGCAAATAGGTCAGCGCTATTTGAATAAAAATTGGAGGAGTCAAATGAGCAGGTCTCACGGCATTTTGTGTGTGTGCCCACACACATGTTTCCGACCCCCCCCCCTCCCTCCCTCCCTCTAACTCTCCCTCTCTGTCTCAGATTTCAGACGTCTTCATTTTCTATCAAAAGCTTTTACAGAAGATCCTGTTTAGACACACTGTGAAAACGTTGCATTTCTCTCCCTCTATCTCTCTGCCTTCCTCTGTTTCATTCATTCTCTCTCTCTCTCTCTCTCTCTCTCTCTCTCTCTCTCTCTCTCTCTCTCTCTCTCTCTCTCTCTCTCTCTCTCTCTCTCTCTCTCTCTCTCTCTCTCTTCCCTCCCACCTCCCCCCCGTGTCAACCCTGCATGCATTGACACACTCACCACCAAACAGTGCACTACATGGCCACAGCTAGGGTGCTCGCAATATTGATTTAGACGTTCTAAACACACAGAGGCAGATCCAGACTGTTCCATGCCCCCCCTCTCTCTCTCTCTCTCTCTCTGCCTCCCACCCTCACCCCCCCCCCCCCCCCCCCTCGCTCCTCTGTTTCTGCTTAGCCTGTTCCAAATCTTTATCTGTTACATGATGCATTAAAGCACACCATCATCTCATGCAACTTTGTGTTACCTTTGACCCTATCCGCACGGATGCAATATGACCCAGACAACGCCATCCATTTCACCCCCCCCCCCCCCCCCGTGGATTCAATGAATTTTTATTACGAGTTTCTGTGTGTGTGTGTGTGTGTGTGTGTGTGTGTGTGTGTGTGTGTGTGTGTGTGTGTGTGTGTGTGTGTGTGTGTGTGTGTGTGTGTGTGTGTGTGTGTGTTGGCTTCCCTCTAGTGATTGTCATTGCGTGTGCATTGTTTTGCTCAAAGTGGTGCTTGTTGTTGTTAGTATTCTTTAAAGAAAAGGCTTTCATGTGTTGAACGTGTGACACGCTTTAAGCAGTGTACGCTGCTTTCGTAATTGACCATAACAATTTTGCAAATTACCAGGCGCAACAGTAACAAAGGAGATTGTATATCTTTTCAGGGCTGAGAATATAATCATTTTTGGCAATAATACCCGTTCATAAAGATGGCATGAGTCACCCATTCAAGCAGAATGTGACAGACAGATTTCAGTACCAGCTTGTAATCAACCCATACAGTGGAGGACGTTTAAGAAATATCTTATTCATCCCTTTTTTTTGTTGGCTTTGTTGAGGAAAAAAAAGCATTTGCAATCTTATTTATGGGGAAATGTATGGAAAATCGATTTTTTTGTCCGTCTTTGTGCTATATAAATAAAGTTGCCTTGCCTTTGTGACCACTTTTGGCCGTCTTCGGCGAAGTTTTGAAGTGCATATTTAAGAATTGATTCCCGTCTTTCAGTTTGAAATTTGTTTTGAACGAGTTCCTTCTGAGAGCAGATGCTCTGTTCATCTGGGGACATATATATATATATTTTTATTAATTTGAGATGTTTTTCAACCTTAACCGTAAAAAGCTTCACGTTTTTGGTGTAGAAACTACAAAAATAAAAACACATATGCGCTGAAATCCCTGGAACAACCGACTCCAGGCAACCGTGCTGTAAACAACGCCTCTAAACATCAAGCCTTTGTTTCACAGCCACGGCTGAAACCCAGGTTGTTGGTAGAGTTTTTTTATTTTGTTTTGTGTTTTTCTCGGTTTTGACAGGTGAACAGCTGTCAGTCAACAGGACGCCGTCTACCCCTCTCCTCCTTCTCCTCCTCGCTCCATTCTTTTCTTCTTCTGCTTCTTCATCCTCTGTTCCCCCCGGAGTGTCTCGTCTTCAAACTGCCGATGCCGCGCGACAACTGTGTACTCCCTCGAGAGAGAGGAGGAGTACCCAGGGAATCAGGCGCCATTTAGCTCATGAGAGCTTCTTCATCTCTCTCTCTCTCTCTCTCTCTCTCTCTCTCTCTCTCTCTCTCTCTCTCTCTCTCTCTCTCTCTCTCTCTCTCTCTCTCTCTCCAGCCATAGCCCAACCGTTAGCTCTCTCTTTCTCTCACTCTCTCCAGCCGTCCATGTCCCAATCTGTGCCTCCCCCCCTCTCTGTCCGTCGGGAGGGTTCCGTCTCTCGTTCTATTCCACTTTCATGTTCTTCCGTTTCACATTAGGTGGCCACGTTCGTCCACCCCTCCTCCTCCTCCTCCTCCTCCCCTTCCTCTTCCTCCCGCCCGATCTGTCTCGTCCCCCCCCCCGCCCTGAACCCTCCCCTCCTCCTCCTAACCTTTTCTTCTTTTATCATCAGTTGTGGGAACATTCATCAGATAACCAATGTGCACTGCTTTTATTTGTGCGTCGTGTGTTTTTCTGTGATATTCTTAATTCTGTGTTTGTTACATCGTCGTCATCGGTCATCATGAGGCCGGGAACAGGGCCAGTGGCCGCGTGGTCTGCCTCACAGCCGACAAAGGGACGGGGTTCGATCCCCTGTGTCCGCAGTCCCACGCGTAGGCAACCTTCAGCCAGACGCCCTACCTGCTCCTTAACGACGCGGATAAAAACGGACGCCTATGGCATCGGAAGTAAACAATACCTATGTGTTGTTTGCTACTCATACTTGTGGGGGGACGGGAAGGGGGGGGGGGGAGGGTGGTTGTTTCTCTCAGGCCGCTCTGATGAGGACGTCCGCAATAAAAAGATTAGATTTAGAATCGGGTCCCGTCTCGCCCTCGGAGGAAAAATAAAAGTCTATCAGGGCGTTAACGTGGGATCCTTCGCACGCCATGGCTCCGTGTTTCGTCTTGACTCAGGATAGATGGTGTCATTCTTTATCAATGGCTCATTATCCCCCGTAGTGCTGGGTGTAAATCCATTATATCATATATTACGCTCCCTCCCTAATTAGCGATAAACTTGATTTGTGTGCCCCGGCCGCGGCCGCCCCAGCCTTTAATACCTCCCCCACGCCCCCCCCCCCCCCCCCACGCTATCTCCGCCGTCTTCCAGGGCGCCGGGGGATGAGGCGTTGGCTCTCTGGAAGCCCTGCGGGGTCCAGACCGACGGCCGAGGTAATTCAAACCTCTGCACTTTCATTAAAGGGCCCCTATTTTACTGAATTCTACCCGGGGTCGTGACATCGCAAGTGGGCGTGTCAAGCCTGATGTGTAGACGGCGGCGCATCAGTTGGTATACGCTCTGACCAGAAGGTCAGAGCGTACAATCCGGAGTGCGAGGTCACAAACGGGTCCATTTTGTAATTGGCTGATCAAACATCAAATGCTTGTGACATCACAGGTGGGCGTGTCCACCCTGATTTGTCGATGGGGGTGGATCGGCCTACTGGTTGGTATGGTCCAGCGCATGGGCCGGTAGGTCCGGTCATACATCTAGAGTGTGACGTCAAAAAAGGGTCAGTTTTGTACTGGCTGGTCAACATCGAATGACGCACGGTGATTTGCATCACTTGCTCTGTGAAACAGACGGTCCGCCTCGTCCACGGCGTGATTGGAGAACAGGGCTCGCGGCGCTCTACGCCTACGCTTTGTTTTTTTTAATCACGTTCCACCATCACAACAACACTTGTATGCCGTCCGTCAGTTTACGAGCTTCAAATGCACAATCACTGAATCGTGTGAGCTTGTTTTCATGTATACGCAGCATATTGCTTGCAGCTTTACATTTCTCATCAATCGAGTTTATTCATTTTTGCAATAGAGGTGGATGAACTGTACTAGGCCAAACAATATAACTATACTATACAATGTAGTATATTCTTTTATACTAAACTATACCGTTCCATACCATCGAATACCGGATATACCAATTTTATTAAATCATTTGTGATAGAAGATGATGTTTTTTCCGAAAGTACATCAATGTAAATATAAAATATAACACCAATAAATACAAATATAATAAATAGCATCATATATAAATATAAGAACACATATAATGCACACAAGTATAAGAACATAATAATGTTATCCATAATAAGTGATATTCCTGATCTCGGACCAGTCCCCAGAGGACGTGACACCCTGAGCACTTTGCGTGTTGACGGTCTGAGCGGTGCATCGGAATGTAACGAGTGCAGCGATTCGCTAAGAACCCAGTGACCCGCGGCGTTTCGGGTCCAATCAGCACGGACTTAATCAATCTAATGGGTTTCCAATGTTGTCCTCTGCCCTCGTCGTGTCTAATGAATGCCATCGTATACTCTACAGGATTTTCCTGTGTTATATTCATCATTAGGCCGTACATGTAGGGGGCGGGGGGGGGAAGAAACAGTGATGTATGTGAGTGTGTAATTGTCGTGAAACTGATTTTTGATGATGTGTTGGAGAGGGTATGGAGAGAGTGAAGGAGAGAGAGAGAGAGAGAGAGAGAGAGAGAGAGAGAGAGAGAGAGAGACTGAAGGGGAGAGCAGACAGAGACAGAGTGATAGGGAGTGAAAGAGAGCGAGGAGATACAGAGACAGATCTAGAGGGAAAGAGAGAGAAAATGAAAGAAGGATAAGAGAGAGGGAGATGGTGAGTGGGAGATGGCGAGATAGAGAGAGAGAGCGATAGAGAGAGAGAGACAGACAGCGCGAGAGAGGAAGAAGCTCAAGCTGTCTGAATGAGATGACTTAATTGCTTGACATGTTTGGCACTGAGAGGCCATTTGGAGGAGAGCAGGGATGCTGCTTGATGGGAAACTGACACACTGTTTTAATTGAAGCAACAAGAGGGTGTGTGCACTGGAGAACGTGTGTGTGTTTGTGTGTGTTGTGTACGGAAGAAATACACAACTATGAACAGAAAACATAAGGACAGAGATTGTGTTTTAGTATTTGATTATTGGATATTAGGTTGATTTGGAGAGTGTGTCTGTGTGTGCTGTTTGCGTAGTTGAACATGTAAGCTGTAAAAACAGCTACTGTTTGGGCATGTATCAACCGGTATTCTTGTAAAATTCCTTTTTTTGTTGCATAAAGAAGTAGTGAACATAACCAATGTGTTCTGACCAAATGGGTCAAGCAGGAAAACAATACCTAGAGTGAACAAGGCCACTCCTTTTACACATCATTTCAGCTCTGTCACATACTCAAAACGATATCACATGTATCACCGCACGTTGCTGGTGTATGATAGGAAATAAGGCGGAGCATAAATACGTGTGTGTGCGCGCGTGTGTGTGTGCGTGTGCGTGTGTGTGTGGACGTTGGGGAGGTGTTTGGCTCGGGGGAAGGAGCGGGATTCAAGGTCGCTGTGGCCATAGCCGCGTCCTCCACGCCTTATCTCGCCGTATCCCGACTGACAGACGGAAAATAGCCACATTCCATGTACAGTAGGGGTGCAAGTGCATGTAAACACACACAAGCACCCCGTATACGCGCACACGCACGCGCACACACACACACACACACACACACACACACACACACACACACACACACACACACACACACACACACACACACACACACACACACACACACACACACACACACACACACACACACACACACACGCACCAATCTACTCTGCCCCGAAGATAAAGATAACCCCGGAAAACTGAGGTAGCTCACAAACGAATCAGAGCAACTTCACTTCATCAGCCGCTGAGGCAGACTGGCAACCTGTCCACTCTCCATCGTTTATCGTTCATTCTCTCCCTCCCTCTGTCCTCTCCCTCTCTCCCTCTCTCCCTCCCTCCCGCTCTCTATTCCAGTCCATCCATCCCGCCCTCCGTCCATCCATCCGCATCCCTCACTCTCTATTTATATTCCCTCTCTCCCTCCCTCTCTATCTGTCTTACTCCCTCCTCCCTCCCTCCCTCCCTCCCTCCCTCCGTCTTTCTCCCTCTCTTCTCTTTTCTTTTAACCATTCTCTTCCCTCCCTTCTGTTGTATTTCTAACCCATCCCTACCTCCTTCCCTCCTCTACTCTCTCTCTCTCCATCTCTCTCTCTCTCTCTCTCTCTCTCTCTCTCTCTCTCTCTCTCTCTCTCTCTCTCTCTCTCTTTCCTCGACGTCGGCAATTTAATAACCTCAAGTGCTGTCAGAGGCATCATTGAAAAACGGCTTCTATAAAACATAACGGCCTTAATCAGAGCACGCTGAGGATTCTCCCTCCATCGCAGACGACTCCCTCCCCTCCCCCCCGTCTACCCCGTCTCCCTCCCCCCAACACCCCCATCCCAACCCCCCCCCCCCCCCCATCTCTTCAATCCCCGCCTTTAATGAATTAATGTTGAAATATGCGCGGCCTCAGGAGTCATTAGATGCACGGCGTGAGAAGTGATTTAAGATGGCCGCCCTTCCAGGTCTGCCAAAGCGGCGGGAAACAGCGAGGGAGAGCCGCAGGAAGCGGAGGATGTTGTTGTCCTGACGGACGAGGTTACTGGCTACATGTTTTGGATGCTCTTGGCGGTGCTGATTTGTTGTTAGGCATCACCATCGGTCATATTCAGGCCTTTATTGAGTTGTATGCGTTCATTGAGTTGTAAATTCCCCTCTCTGCGTTCATGTTTCGAGCCTGCCACCGAGCGTTGATTGATTTAGTTCATTGGATAATACTTGGATTTTATCTTTGTCTGCCGACCTTTGACCTCCTTGTGTTTGCTGAGTTCAATCACGTCGTAAACAGGGTGTCAAGGGGTTAACAGGAAAACTCTGTCCGTCATACTGTGGTATGATGTTTGTTTAAGAACACAGAGGTCACGTGAGAGACTGATGAACTACTAAAGGAAAATACCTCATGCTAGAAAATATTCATAGTGAGTTCTGCTGAAGTGTCTACCTGTTATTGACGTATACCTTCTGCTCTGACACTGATGGCCTCGGCACATACTTTCGATTTCAGCTTTTCTGAAGCATTTATTTCCTGTCTAGTTGTAGTAGTTGGGGTGATGATGTGAAGGCCAAGAAACTTCCAGTTGAATGTCTGAAGTCTAAAACTAGCTCCTTCGTCTTGGTGTTAGTGTGTAGAAACCCCGTAATCACCATTAATCAAGTTTTCACAAATTAACACTTTCACCAGGGTATGAATAACCTTGTTACTACGCAGGAAGAATCAATTTACAGCAATGCTTTTGATTTCACATTGTTCTCTTGCACTATACTAACCCAATATTATTATACTTATCTTTTATTATTTTAATATTAACATTATTATGACCACACCTTTCATAGATAGTAGTGGAGTTAAGTGAACTATATAATACGCTTATTTTCCATATCAGACGACAAATGAACTATAACTAGAAAAGTTTCAATCTTAAAATCTGATCCTGTAGGTTTAAAAAAGTGTGAATAAATAATTGAATAATTAATTCAGAAGGCAAAATTCGAACTGATTTAGTCCCTACTTCTGCGTAAACAATAAAATCACACTAAAGCAGTTTGGAACGGCTTCTTTAATCACATTGTTACTACAACCTTGACTGTATCAGGCTTTTTGTGTCTGTCTAAATTCAATCAGTGGTGTGAAGAAAATATTGAAACATTGTTGTGAACTCCCGAAGGCGCCGCGCAACATATTGAAACATTTGTAATCTTACGGAGTGACCTCTTGCCATCGTGTCCAGAAGCCATGCTCTCTCAACACCTGTAGCAGCGACCGCTGGGTGAAGGATGGTGCTGGAAGAGGGCACGTTTTCAGAAGGGAGTAGCGTTAGAAAATAAGTTAGAAAATACCAGTCTTTAGAGACATATCTTGTATGATAACGCTTGTACACAAAGCTTTAATCAGTGATTCTGAATCCTCCATGATTTATGGATGCATTTTTATTACTTGAGAAAGTATTCTCCATGTTGTGGCAAGTATGAACTTTGAGATTCTGGTTTTAAAATGACTTGTATACATTTTTATGACACATGACAAGGTTTGAGACATCATCGTGCCAACAACGCCTTTACTTCGGTCCATGATATGAATCCTTTACATAGATCCTTATCTGAATGATGACCTCCTCCTGATGCAATAAGCCCACCAATGAGTTTTTCATCTCAAACATATGATCTACCTTACTTATTTGCAACCAGCAACACTGTCTGACAAGTTTTTTCTAGACATGACTGAAATAAAAACACATCAAAGGGAAAGATGCTGCAGCTTTCTATGAACATTTTTGACAATCTTCTATTACCACCTGACAGCTCTATAATCTACTACCTTTGAGAATCACTTCTTGAGTTGAGATCATACGCGCTTTACCTGAGCCCCCTCAAAAAAAAAAACTGACGGCAGCAACGGGAAATTAATTAATAAATAAACACTGCATTTTTACGATCATCAACGTGCGGTAAGAATAGCTCTAATTATCACGGGTGAATTAACACTTTCATTTTTGTGTCAAAAAATTAATTGTCTCCCTTAACAGCGATCCCTAGGGGGGAGGGTGGAGTTAAAGTAAAGAATAAAACAGGTAAAATAATAATAACACATTCCGGACCACCAGGAGTGCTAATTGTAACTTTCAAAGCGCAGCATCTTTTCCTGCTGATTTCCGTCTTGCCACGCCGTGTCTAGCATGTCCCGTGGAGAGAGATGGCGGTTGAGTCCCCATTTTATAACGTACACACGCTGTGTCAAGGCCCCGATCCGAGACGACTTGTCCGAGGTCGTCCAATTATGTCTTCGACTTCGACATCTTCAAACCGCACACGTTCACCGAGAAGTGCTTGAAGGCAAGGCAAGGCAACTTTATTTATATAGCACTTTTCATACACAATTCAGACTCAAATTGCTTCACATATAAACATTGTCATACAATAAAATTAAATAATAGATAAGTAAAAGAAAACATATGCAAAGAAATGAGTAAAATAGAAGGTGCAATGTATTTAAGATCAGATCAACAGTCTCTCTGGTACCCGCGTCGGGACTCCAACCCGACCTAAAGGAATTTGGTACCCACGTTGGGACTCCAACCCGACCTAAAGGAACTTGGTACTTTCTCTGGGACTCCAACCCGGATTCTAGTAACTCTAACCACGAACCAAAGGCCTTATTCTGGGACTCCAACCTAGACAGACGGCGGGACTCTAACCCAGACAGACCTCAGGTCTTTCTCTTGGACTCCAACCCGACCTAAGGAACATGGTCCTTTCTCTGGGACTCCAACCCAGACTCTAGGACTCTAACCCAGACAGGAATTGGGTCTCAAACCCTTCTCAAATCCTTTCTCTCTGGTATCAGATCATGTTTCTTTCTGGTAAAAATAGAAAATAAACGGAAAATTAAAAAGGCATTTTAGTAAGTAAAATAGAAAGTGCAATGTATTTAAGATCAGATCAACAGTCTCTCTGGAACCCACGTCGGGACTCCAACCCGACCTAAAGGAACTTGGTCCTTTCTCCGGGACTCCAACCCAGATTCTAGGACTCTAACCCAGACAAAACTCGGGTCTCAAACCCTTATCCTTTCTCTCTGGTATCAGATCATGTATCTTTCTGGTAAAAATAGAAAAAGTCTTTAGTTTATTCCAGCTATTTGTTGCAATGGTAACTAAATCCTGCTTTCCTATGTTTCGTGTGTACTCTGGGGATAATTAACAGATCGGTCTCAGAAGATCTTAGTGTTCTAGAAGGCTTATGTATTGGAAGCTTATCAGTTAAATATTTTGGGCCTAAACCATGTAAGGATTTATAGGTTAGCAACATGATTTTAAAATCAATTCTCTGACCTACAGGAAGCCAATGTAACGATTCATTTTTTTTGGTCTTTGTTAAAACTCTAGCAGCAGCATTCTGAACTGAAGCTTCCTTAGAGTTTGTTTTGGGAGACCTGTAAGGAGACCATTGCAGTAATCAAGCTTAATAGTGATAAAGGCATGTACAAGTTTTTGTAAGTCTTTGGTGGACATGAGCCCTCTATGTCTTGATATATTTTTAAGGTGATAATATGCAGATTTTGTAACTGATTTGATGTGACTGTCGAAATGTAAATCAGAATCCATGATATCCCAATATATCTGGCTTTGATTGAGGTTTTCAGGGACAGAGAGTGAAGGTGTTGGGTTACTTTAAGCCTTACCGTTTTAGCACCAAATACAATTATCTCTGTTTTGTCCTCATTTAGCTGAAGGAAAATTCGGCATATCCAGTCTTTCACTTGCTCACTGAACTGGCACAGCAGATCTATGGGCCGATAGTCATTTGGTGATAGCGATACATAGATTTGCATGTCATCACCATAGCAATGATGGTCAATATTGTTATTTTGCATGATTTGCCCTAGTGGGAGCATGTAGATGTTGAATAAAGAGGGTCCTAAGATCGAACCTTGTGGGACTCCACACATCACGTTGGTTGATTCTGATACAAAGTCACCAATGGAAACAAAGTAGTTCCTATTTTGTAGGTAGGATCTGAACCAATTTAAGACTGTGCCTGAAAGTCCCACCCAGTTTTCTAACCTGTCCAAAAGTATTGTATGGTCTACAGTTTCGAATGCAGCGTAGATTCGATATTAGTCTGTAGTTTTCTATAATAGAGGTATATAGCCTCCGCTTTTTTAAAAGGGGTTTAATAACTGCAGTTTTCAAGGCTTTTGGGAAGTTGCCTGACTTGAGAGAGTTGTTAACTATCTGCAATATGGCTATTGCTAGGCAGTCAAAAACATTAAAGAGGTTGGTAGGTAAAGAATCAAGGCAACAGGTGGATGGCTTTAGTTGTGTCACAGTTTCCACAGGAGTTTTAGAGTCTATAACATTGAAGCATGCCATCCCTGCCACGTTACTTTTGCCTGAACAGGGTGGTAGTCCAACATTTTTGTTTGAAGTGGAGATATTGATGGCGCGCCTGATGCCTTCAATTTTATCAGTATAAAAAGCTGCAAACTCATTGCATTTCTGAGTGGAATGGAGATAAGGTGGAATTTGTGTTGGGGGATGCAAATAGGGATTTTGCATTATTAGCATTGGCATTTAAATGATATGTTTCTCTATAGCACTTTTTAAGTCTGAATTGTTGGCACGGAGGCTCTCTTTATAGATATCATGGTGAATATGAAGTTTTGTTTTACGCCAGATGCGTTCAACCGTCCTGCATTCTTTTTTCTGTGCTGTTACAGAAGGAGCTTTTCTCTAGGGTGCCTTTGCTTTCCAGAAATCGTTTTAACCTTATAAGGTGCAATGACATCTATGACTTTCAAAATTTTCACATTAAAGTTTTCTACAAGATCATCAGCAGAACATGGGTTGAGAGGTGGTAGCAAGGAGATGGCATTTTTAAAAAGTACATTATATTCTTCATTGATATACCGTTTTTTGACAGTATTTGATTTTGTCTGTATGTCGGGAATAAAAGATATATTAAATAAAACACAAAAGTGGTCAGATAACAAAGGATCAGTCACAGAGAGATCAGAAACATTAAGGCCCTTTGTGATAACCAGGTCTAGAATGTGCACCTTACAATGAGTAGCCTCTTTGACATGTTGATACAGTTCAAATGTGTCCAAAATGCAAAAAAAAAAATTGCACACTTGTCATTCAAATCATCAGTATGAAAATTGAAGTCACCAGTTATATATAAAAAATTTGCAGAGTATGTGGGTGGCCTGTGAATAATTAATAGGAGAACTCTGGGGGAGCATTTCAATACAGCACAAAGGTATTCGAATGATGGAATATCACCAAATAACATCTGTTTCCCCTGAAAAACATTTTTAAATATAGCAGCAACCCCTCCACCTCTTTTTCCAGATCTACATGCATCAAAAAAGTTATAGTTGGGAGGAGCTGTCTCTATCAGAACGGTTGCACTGTTATTTTGTTCCAGCCATGTTTCAGTTAAAAACAAAAAATCCAGTTTAGAGGTGGAAATAAAATCATTAACTAAAAATGATTTGTTATTAAGAGACCTAACATTAAGTAGACCCATCCTGATGGTGTTGTTGATAGGCTTTAAGGTTGTTTTTGGTTTGGAGGCAATATGTATGAGATTTGTGAGGTTAGCAGTGTGTCTAAGTTTCCTTTTGTTTACTCTCTTAGTGGTTACAGCAGGAATGCAAAAGTTGCCATGTTTTGACGTAGGCAACCTTGGGTTCAGCAGATTATGCGAAACTTCCTTGATACTGTGTCTACGGCTGAACCCTTTTTTGTCTCAGTAATACTCAGGACTACTATGAGTATGGGGGGGGGCTGGGGCTCCCTCCGCTTGGGTGTTATCAGCCTGTGGCCATGACGTGGCGATGCTATCAATGACACAGATGCAAGTTTGATGCCAACATATTCCAGTTTCTTAAATTCAGCTGGAAAACCGCAAAGGGAGGAGACAGTGGAGCTGGAGTTGTTGTTGTGGCTATTGGAGAGATGAGGCTGGAGGTCATCGACGATGGGCGAGTGCAGAGGAAGGGGGTGGCCGTTCCTCGCCAAGCCAGCATCAGCGGCGGGGGAAGGCACGGTGTCCATGGCGTCGGGCGGGCTGTTGTCTCTCTTCAAGGTCTGTGGTCTGTCTGCAATCGGTGTGGCAGATAGTGGCAGAGTAGATGTGTCAGGGAGGCTGTAGTCTCGCTTCTTCTCAACCTGTGCTCTGAATGTGGCCTGTGCGTCAGACCTTGGAGATTTGTGGGAGAGCGAGAAGAGAAGATTGTCCCTTAACAGTTTTGAGCCTAACCTGTTTGGGTGTAGGCCATCTGCTCTGAGAAGATATTTGCGCCCCCAGAACAAGTTGAAATTGTCAATAAAGCCCCTTCCTCTTTCATTGCAGACTCTGGAAAGCCATGTATTCAGTCCAAGTAGGTGACTGAATCTGTTTATTCCCCTGTCAACTGCTGGTATGGGTCCACTCTTGAATGACTTAATGTGTATTTTGTCCAGTGTATCCAATAGATCAGCGTAATCCTTCTTCAGAAGTTCTGACTGTTCTCCCTGAATATCATTAAGTCCTGCATGCACAATAATCTGTGAGATTTGGGGGTTTTCCAATAGGATTGTGGCTAGTTTCTGGTTGATATCACCAACCATCACATCTGGGAAGTAGCATGTTTTGATCTTCTTACCAGTTATATCCTTGATGGTTGAGTATCCTATAATCAGAGTGTCTGGTTAATCTGCTTTCTGTGAGATGGGCCCTTGTTGGCATGAGGTGGCGGTGGCAGACGCATGCGCAGCTCGCCTTCGTGGCGACTGGTTCTTGTTCCATCTCTGTCCGCACCGTCCGTCCGGACACATTTCGGGGCTCAGGGGTTCACAGGTGGCCGACGCATGCGCAGCTCGCCTCCATGGCGACTGGTTCATGGTCGGTCTCTGTCCGCACTGTTTGTCCGGACGCATCTCGGGGCTTAAGGGTGCATGGGTGGCAGGCGCGTTCGTGGACTTTTGAAGTGGCAGGAACCGGTTCTTCAGCGGCAGGGTTAACTTCAGTGACGGGCTAATCCGGCTGATACATGCAACTTTAGCTTTGGGTAGCTTAGCATTTGGCGTTGTTGATTCACTTAGGTATGTTGTTTTGGCTTAGCGCCGACTCTGTGTCAGTGAAATGCAGCTGGAACTGTCTCTCTCTTGTCCAGCTTCGGGAAGGATACAGTGTAGCTTTGTTCATCTTGTTGTGTATTTGTCTGAGTTAGCTCAGCAAACTCACCCATCGGCACTGTATCCTGGAGAAGTCCTTTGCATTTTTGTAATGCTGCTAGTCTTGTTTCAGTCGCAGTTTGGGGCAGTCTGTGCATTTCCCAGTCTCCATGCCTGAGATATCCGAGTACAGAGGCATGTTGGCGATAGGAAAGTCGAAGGCTTTTGCTGCGGTCTGATCCGGGAGACATAAAAAGTGCCAAAATGTATTGTTGAATCGAGCAATGGAGGACGACGGAAACAAACTATATATTGTTAAGTATTATGATCATGAAATAGAATAAAATAAAGTAGATCTGAACGATGAATTGAGTACTTTTTTCCAATGCCTAGCGGAGCTTCGGGAAATATAACCTCTCTCTCTGCTGCCTCCGAGAGTTGAAGCAGCACAGCAAGAAACTGTCACTGGTTGGTTTCTGTTTTGCATATGTATGTATTTGTATGGGCTTTGGAGTTTACAGACAGGAAAGTGGGTTGAAGAAAAGAGGGAATTGCATGTAGCATCGGGCCGCCAGAGGACAGAACTGAACTTGTGTTGCTACAAGACGCATCGCTAGGTTGTTAGCACACTAGCTGGTTCAACCGCTGAGTCACCCCGCCTACTGCTTTATGTTGTGAAACTGGCGCGAGTAGTGCCCAAACAAGATGTTGTGTTGTTTGTTCAAACCCTTCTGAGGATACGTGTTCAACCTTGTGATCCACGGGGTGAAAGCAGCAGCTTAGAAACCTCTAGAAATAAGATAACGCCCCGCACCAGTTAGCGTTAAGGCGTTTACTGGTCTACAGAGAGTCTGTAATGAAAACAGCGTTAAAACGGTGTGAGTCATAGAAACGTAACTCTCGATAGAACTCCCTTCGAACGCTCGCATCAATCAATTACGAAAGCGAAGGACAGAATTCATCAAGGACATTCATTGTGAACTTTAATTGAATTGCGTTTATAGAATCAACACAGTAGTGCATCGCCTCCACCAGAAAGCATAGAAACAGAACATAGTGAAAATAAGGGCAGGGAAAAACAGAACCATTTTGAACCAGGTCGGCGATCCTCACTTGACTGGATGTGTGCCATGTGCTTTCCTAGTGACTGACGCCGTGAGAGAGAGAGCTTGGCCTGCCAAGGTCCCTCGCCCACCATTTTCACATGTTAGCATCTGAGTGAATATCCGTGTACCTGTTACCGACTGACAGTGAGTGAAAGAACTTGTAAGGATATTCGTTCACAACTGTGTGTGTAGTGTGTGTGTGTGTGTGTGTGTGTGTGTGTGGTCAACCCACTGGTGAATACCAGTGCATTAGCTAGGCCATTAGTGCGTTTAGCCATCTGTAATGCGCAAGTGTTACTGACACATGTGGGTGCCCCGCTCCACTTAGCCGCCGTGCTTGACGGACAGGAGTGACATGCCAGGTGACAGTTGGACGGGGACCTTACGTCACCGTGGTTACATGTACCACCACCACTCTGTCAGGAAGTCTCTTAGGGACGGGAAAAACCTGTTTAGTTAACTAGGCTGCCTCGGTTGTGTCAATGCTAGCTAAGACCGCTCACTCCAAAGTCTGCGTCGATTTTTTAAAGTGGTGATAATATCATTTGTAACATATTTTCAGTACATAGATATCTTGTTTATGCTATTCATAAACACTTTTATAAAAAATATAAAGAACGTTTTACAAGACCTTGAGTTCATACATAGTTCTGAGCTTGGGTGGCAGTTCAACGCTAACTCTTAACTCATAACTGACAAACACATTTCTAACATGATGCACCTTGTGCCAAATTGGTTTTCCTCTCAGACCTTGAAGAAAGTTTGGTCGGCGAGATAGCTTGAGGAGGGCACCCGGGGGTGGTTGAGTTTGCTGAAACTTAAACTGATGTAATATTTAAGGAATGAAGCTGTTGCGAGGGGGAAAGTCAGATTTAGTTACGTCGCCCGTTGATAGCTCTAGTCTAAACGGTGTCAGAAGAAGATATCAAACGAGGGCAATTCAGCTCACAGGCCACCCTTATATACACCGTAGTCTACCGTGCATGTTTCGGGAATAGATCTGCCATTTTTAATGCACACCATTCGCAGGAAAAAAGTCTAATGAGAAGGTATGTGAATGAGGAGCGATCGCTGTGATACATTCTGGGAGATAGACTACTTCTCTCCCTCTGTTGCTCTCCCTCTCCCTCTCTCTCTCTCTCTCTCTCTCTCCTCTCTCTCTCTCTCTCTCTCTCTCTCTCTCTCTCTCTCTCTCTCTCTCTCTCTCTCTCTCCCTCTGTTGCTCTCCCTCTCCCTCTCTCTCTCTCTCTCTCTCTCTCTCTCTCTCTCTCTCTCTCTCTCTCCCTCTGTTGCTCTCCCTCTCCCTCTCTCCCTCTCTCTCTCTCCTCTCTCTCTCTCCTCTCTCTCTCTCTCTCTCTCTCTGTGTGCTCTCCCTCTCCCTCTCTCCCTCTCCCTCTCTCTCTCTCTCTCTCTCTCTCTATCTCCCCCTCTCTCTCCCTCTCTCTCTCTCTCCCTCTCCCTCTCCCTCTCTCTCTCCCTCCCTCTCTCTCTCTCTCCCTCTATCTCCTTCTCCCTCCCTCTCTCTCTCCCTCTCTCTCTCTCTCTCTCTCTCTCTCTCGCTCTCTCTCTCGCTCTCTCTCTCTTTTCCCCGGGGATTCGTGTCACTCGCTCTCATGTCTGGCGAGTACAGTGTGTATCACTGTCAGAGCGCTCCCTGGGTGTCAGCCCCGATGAGCTGCGCTGGCCGGGACGCGAGGCCCCCACCGCCCGCCGCCCACCGCCCACCGCCCGCAGCCGTAGCCGCTCCGTAAACGAGGTCGTTTGAAGAATTAAGTTCAGACACCAGAGCCTCAGGGCGGGGTCTAGGGTGGCGCCGGGTGGAGACCATGGCCCACGGTCGTCCCTCGTTTGAACGGGCGGAGGCTACCTGGTGGTGGGGGATCTACCGCTGTGCACCGTTACATTCAGCGCATTCTTTTATCCGGAGTACCGTAGAGTTAAATTCAATTTAATTGTATCTGTAAAGCCCTTAAGCAGCATCAAACCATAATTACAGGAGTCTCTGTCTGTGGTCCGTCCTTCGATTCTTTCTCAACCGCCGTTCATCCGATCGACTTCTTCCTCGGCGGGTTTTTCGCTCCTGACGCGAGGAAGTACAGCGGCGAGCGGCCGGGTCTCCGGTTCTGCAGGATATGTTAATTGGTGTTGCGTCACTTCTGTCAGAAGCACCCACTGGGTGCTGTATTCAGAGGGGAGCCTATTCACTGATACACCACGAACTGCATGCTGGGTACGGCTCGCTCTCTGTCGCTTGCTACAGTCATTCATCAACATGTAAAGAAAGAGAGATAGGAGAGGTGACTTAGTTTGCTATTTTGTTTAACTAAACTCAAGGGGTGTAACTTTTGCTATGAACGCTTTCAGCTAGGTATGTATACGTGTCTAAAACGTATTGTTCTCAGGCATGTAGCTTTAAATGGCTAAAAAGCTGCTCTGGTTAAAAGCATCTCATGCTGGATAAGTAAAACAGTAAATACTAGTCGTAGATAGACAGTTTTGAAACCAACAAGCAAAGTGTGACCTCATCAATGAAGAGCTGTCGTTCAGTAGCGGTCTGAAGCATTTAGCTCCCATCACTCCCCTCAACTCATAAACTTAACGTGTGTTCATACACACATTGATCCACGTTTTCAGCGTTCTCCAGGTGTTGACACCCCTGCAACGGGACTAACGTAGCGATCCCGTCTTCTGGGGGATCTTTTGTCTCCCCAGCCACCCACCCCATCCCCCTCGACTTCCTCCCTCCCTCCCTCCATCCCTCCCCTCCCCTCCCCTCCCTGTCTTGCAAGGTCCTCCTGTGTGCAACATTTCCCAGCTGTACACCAAACACGGGGGGGGGGGGGAGAGAGAGAGAGGGTGAGAGAGAGGGAGAGAGAGCTGCTCCCTCTTTATATTCCTCCCCACATTACGCCACAGAGCTCTGTGTCTGACTGGGGGAGAGTTAGGGTGAGGGTGGGGGAGTGTGTGTGGGAGGGGGGGGGTGGCAGGTGGCTGTAGTTCATAATGTGCTGATGCTGACCAAGTGTCAGTTTGATCCATGGGATCAGTGAACAGGATGGGGGCTCCCCCCTCTCTCCCCTCCCTCCCCCACTCTCCCCCATCAACCCCATCCTCCTCCCGATTCCTGAGGAAAGCAGGCAATTGGGAAGTGGGGGGGGGGGGGGGCTCGGGGGGGGAGATGTTCCTACGGAAACGGACGGTCAGGTCCAGGGGGTTGGGGTGTAGGGGGGTTGGATAGGGGAGGGAGGGAGGGGGGGGGGAGACACCATACAGATGAGGGGGCCGCGACTATCTCCCTTAATGGCGGACAGATACGGCAAGGTGGGGGTTCGGGGTGGGGGGGGGGGGTGAGACTGAAGAGAAGAACGGAGTAGAAAGAGCACGACAGTGGGCAGCATGAAACAGATGATGGGTCGGGTGTAAACTGAAAGAGAGGCACAAAGAGAGAGAGAGGGAGTGAGAGAGAGAGAGAGAGAGAGACAGAGAGAGAGAGAGAGAGAGAGAGAGAGAGAGAGAGAGAGAGAGAGAGAGAGAGAGAGAGAGAGAGAGAGGTGGAAATACGCGGGCGTGATAGCGTGATTTGTCAACGTAGACCTGTGACCGCCGGCGGATCAGCATCTGTCCCACAAGCCATTGCAACCCCAGCACTTTGTTCCTGTACACCAGGAGGCGAAGTCTCGGCAGGATGCTGACTGCTGGAGTACGAGTCCCTCCGGTGCAGGGAATTAGGGGGGAGATGTGTACGTGCGCGCCGGCTGAAATACTAGTTGTGTTTTTTGTTGGTGTGTTTTATTTTTTTTGCTTTGAGAGGTTGCTTGAGGTTTCGGTGCTCTTGTGGGGTCCATCGACCGGCCCCCGGCGTTGGGCCCTCCTGGCTCTTTGAGATCTCTGACTGAATGACCGTGTCCTAATGTGGGCCTGTGAAGGCCCTGTGACACACTATTGAGGAAGTGCGCTATAAATAAACAATGTTCAGAAATGAAGGGGCGTTTTTGTCTCGTTTTTGTCTTAGACACAGCTGAGAGTGACTTCATCTTCCCAGGAGAGGATGACTGTATGGTAGAAGTTTGAGATCTCTTCTTCTTTTTTCTTATTTGGGTATGGTGTGAGTTGGGTTTATTGGCGTATTCTACTACGGCACGATATGACATGCAATGACACATTTCTTTTTGTGTTTCCACTGCATAACAGAGCCGTGAAGGTACGACTGGTCTGTGTAAGGAAACCTGTGAAAAACAAAACCATTGCATTATTGCGTTCTTTTAATA
>NC_079433.1:6467481-6474981 GCF_026213295.1 Gadus chalcogrammus | reverse complement strand
ACCTGCTCCGTTTTCTGCCTTCAAATGGAAAGTCATAGAATATTGCGCTATCTCGCTGTGTCCAGCCCGTTCATAGTGTAAGCATGTGTTTCCAAACCGACCAAATAACGAGATTCTTCACCTCTCTAACCTCCTCTTACCTGAACGTGACTTCACATCGCCACGACGACGCGACCAAACCCTTCGCTACGTCCAGTTAGCTTCGCAAGCTCGCCCCTTAACCACACCGAAAACCACAACCTCTAAACAGGAATCCCAGACAAAACCCCTTTTAAAGCATGGCTCTGGCCCAGCCCTTCCCCTCTCCTCGTGGAGAAACACACCCTGTGTGTGTGTGTGTGTGTGTGTGTGTGTGTGTGTGTGTGTGTGTGTGTGTGTGTGTGTGTGTGTGTGTGTGTGTGTTGTTTCTTCCACTCCACCTTCCCGCCCGCCTGTCATCAAAATGACACCGGCCCTCTGAAGGTTCTCCATCCTCAGGGACAAAAGGGCCTCAATCACACACGTGGACGCACCCGCACGCGTGTGTGGCCCTACATATCAAGCTCACACACACAAACACACACACACAGACACATACACACACACAGAGGATCAGGGGGGGGGTCTACTACACCTCTCATTAATTCCTACCTGTCAGCCGACTCCCGTACCGTATCGGCCCCCCGAAAGGTGACAGCTTTCCGATGAGTGACAGAGGCTCTTTAGGTGATGTAGAGGATCCCTGCCAGCCGCTGGCTGCTCTAAAGTGCCCCTCAAATGTCACTTTAGCTGCCTGCCTGAGATGCACACACACACACACACACACACACACACACACACACATACGCATGGGCATGCACACACATACTTGGACGTCAGCACACACCGGCGCGCTCGCGGCCACAAACGCGCATGTATGTGGACGCACGCGTGTAAACATGTGCGCATGTTCCCAGCCACACACTCACACACGCGTGCATGTAAACACACAAACAGGCACACACTTGCACACGTACGTGCGTCCATACACACGCAAACACAGACAGACGCACGACAACAACACACACAAACACACATGCTGACACACAAACACCCATACACATACACACACACTGGCATGTAGACACACGCACACACCCACAGACACAACAGTGTTTTTTTTTTGGTTCTAAACAGAGGCCTGCTCTCAAGTCTTCAACCATCTTTGACACCCGGGGACTGTCGGTGTCACAGAGGCCTCTGCTCTTAAAGCTTTTAACATCCAGGAGAGACGCCGCGGCTGACAGTGCTATCGCTGGATGCTATTGTCGTTTTTCTGTTGTTGTTGTTTTTTTGTGTGTTACTCCCCCCACCCCCGCCCTCCGCCGGGGTTTTTTTTGCTTGTTTTTGTCGAGGTAGACGGGGCGGTGGGATGGGGGGGAGGGGAGGGGAGGGGGGGGGAGACAAAGAAACAGTACATAGCGCACGTAACCTCCGTGTGCGTGCACGCTGTCACCGGCGGGGTGTCAACAGCGTGTAATATCAGGGTGTAAGGCGCCTTCCGACTGGCAGCCCTACACATGGGTACACACAGGTACACACACACCACACACACACACACACACACACACACACACACACACACCACACACACCACACACACACACACACACACACACACACACACACACACACACACACAGGGTTAGTGGCGTTAAGTTTAGTTACGGCCACGCCAGTGCAGCTCAGTATAGCTCAACCCGCTAGTAGCTTTAACCACAGAGGCAATACGCCATGAAGCGGCACAGGTTCGATTCCCGCCTTCCGGCCTACACTGGTTGCCTGTCTTCTTCCTGTCTGTGTGTCTTCTGCTTCCTGCGTGCCTGTCGTCACTTTGCTGTTTGTATTCACCGTCATGCCCGGGAGAGCACTGAAAGCCTATTTAAAATAAATACATAAGTAAAAGGCCTGAGTAAGAGGATGTGGAGTCATGCTTGAAGAGGAAGAGGAAGGACGCTGAGATCCTTCTATAAACTGATGAAGGCTGGCTGGAGCCTCCATCATAGGTTTTATTAGTGTTTGTTACACTTCACATTATGGGTATATTGATTTAACAAAAGGATGCGGAAATAAGTATTTATTTACTAACATTTAATTAGCAGTTATCTCTCACCTCATCTCATCATCTCATCTTCATCCGCTTATCCGGGGTCGGGTCGCGGGGGGAGCAGCTCAAGCAGGGGGCCCCAGACGTCCCTTTCTATGCCATAAATAAAAAATAATACTAATCTTGAAAATAATTAGCAGTTAACTAATTTTAATTAGCTTTTTTCCAAAGTGACCTGCATTGATTTATTCGAGATACATTTCATTAAGGAGCAGGTAGGACTAAGGCGTCCTGCTCAAGGGGTGCGTACAGGTAGACTGTGGGTATCTGATCCCACAACCTTTCTTCAGTGGGAGTCAAACACAATAACCACGCAGCCATCCGGCATGTGCTTCTCATCCAGATTGATGTCAGCAGGTGATAAACGCTTTCAGCGGTTCTGTTTTACCGATATGTTTAGATGTGAAACCCGTTATTTGGGCACCTTGGTGGAATCCACGATCCGAGACACAATTCATGTCGAATGCACAATTCGTGGATCACCCTACAACTTTCACATTCTCCATGGATGGCAGCTCTCAGCCAACACAGCCTTGTTAGTGGCTATCAGGCTTTGAACCGTGGCATTGATGTTCAGTGTTTGCTCTGTCCACTCTCTCCCACTGCAGCCCTGGCCGGAGGCTGCTGGCATGCCAGACTCTAGACGTTTTGACACTTCCTCTTGGTGGACACACTGATGGATTCTTTCTGAGCAGCCTTTTGTTGTGGAGAAAAAGGCTTACCGTCAGTTGGGAGACTCAAGTCGTTCTCCTGTCCGGATTTAAAAGTGTCCATTTTTTATTTTTTTTGTGAAGCAGCGGGATGAAGTGCATATTTCATCCATTTTCACATTTCTAGTTTTAAACGTCATCATCGAGTTGGTCATACTTTAACTGTTTATAATATTGATAATATCACCATGAGCGGGATTTGTGTTGTGAAATATGGTTTTCTTTAAAAATATGAGAATTTATTTATTAGGAAATTGTTGAATTGTCGTTAATTCCAAAAAATACAAATTCCATTTTATTTTTCTAATATATATTCCCGCCATGGGTGACAACAGCCCAGAGGACAAAATAACAACCAAGAATAATACAAATGTACCTTGTTATTTTTATATTTTAAAACACTCTTACATTGTATTGGGATCTTCTTAATGACGAGGGGCCCCGATGTGGGTCCCCAGGGGCCGGAGGCCTTCAGACGCCCCAAACCCTACTCCAGTGATCTAGGGCTCTCATTGTATTGGTGACAGGCGTGATGCATGAGAACCCATGAACACAGGGCCGGGAAAAACTGAATCCGGGATCATGTGGAGCGACATTTACCTGAACTTTTTGGTCCCCCGACTTTTGAGGCCTCAAAGTTAAATAATCCAAACGCAGAAGCTTCAGGGGGTCGGACAGAAACATCTGGAGAGAAAATTGTGTCATGGAGGGAACCTAAAATGACAAACCTGTGTTTTATCCTCGGTCCTGGTGTGTGTGTGTGTGTGTGTGTGTGTGTGTGTGTGTGTGTGTGTGTGTGTGTGTGTGTGTGTGCCAGTGTGTGTGTGTGTGTACCAGACCAGTGTGTGTGTGTCAGGTGTGTGTGTGTGTGTGTGTGTGTGTGTGTGTGTGTGTGTGTGTGTGTGTGTGTGTGTGTGTGTGTGTGTGTGTGGTGTGTGTGTGTGTGTGTGTGTGTGTGTGTGTGTGCGTGTGTGTGTATATGTGTATGTCAGGTGTGTCCGTGTGTGTGTGTGTTTGTGTATGTCAGGTGTGTGTGTGTGTGTGTGTGTGTGTGTGTGTGTGTGTGTGTGTGTGGTGTGTGTGTGTTGTGTGTGTGTGTGTGTGTGCTTATCGAATTAACTTGGTTATACACACTGTGAGTGAAATTAAAGTCCCAACAGGGTATCTCCGGTCAGGAAGAACAAAGACTTTTTTTTCACAAATATTATCGCAGGTACAATTTCAAACCAAAAGCAGCGCCGCCGGCGGTAAGCTGATCCTCTGCAGACTAATGGAACAGAGGATAAAGCTAATATTGACCCAATTTTACATCAACTGTGGACACCTTTTGTTTAGAATAAAGCATAGGCAGAATAACCTGGTTTGAATTCAAATGATTCATGTGTGCAATGGAACTTAAAGATATCTAAACAAAACGTAACAAAAACAAAATCTCTATTCTGATATATAGTAAGTATAGACTACTCAATATATATTCGTCTATCTATCTGTGAATCTGCCATGGTTTAAGATTATTTTGTGCTTATTATGACGTTTGTTACATTGGAATTAGGTAGCTGTAAATCTTGATTTCACTTTTAAATATGGATTTCGGTTGTTTCATTTGATTTCCCAAGTGGCAGAATTAAAAGTTTGGGATTCTGCAAGTTATTGACCAATGGTCTAAAGGTACGGGTTTGTGAGTCCCAAAATGGATTCCTTCCAGAAGCTGAGGGGAATTGTGAAAAATGAATGGATAATATATTGCGCATGATGTCACCCATTATATCATTTTCCAAAAGTTCACGCTACATAAAAAATGTGCTGCCCTCACCTTTACAGGCTCGTAAAGTTTATATAGTTGTGCCTAATTTTGTTTTACAACATGACTGAATTTATTAAGAATATAATATGTTAATACCGTTCCACATGGTTGAATTTAAAATAAATTTGGGTTTAATGTCCTTTCGCGCAGTCGTGGAAAGGTCAATCATATTGTTATACAGCTCCACAGATGCCTTATAGTACGAAAATGTCTTATTTGTCCTATTCACGATAATGTAAGAAAACACAATGTGGAACTTGAATTCCTCTGGAATGTTTTTATTTCATTTTGCGTACATTATTCCACTCGAAGGACCTAAATACTAGATCTAGGTTTAAATAATTACAGTTGAGTTGACCAAAGATTGCGTGGCGATGTTTACCTTTAAGACAACAGTTTGAATGTTTGATCGTCCATTCATGTTCATCCATAGTCCATAGTCAGCTAACCGAAGAAGACAACAGAAATGTCATCCATTTTATAAGGTTATCTTTCAAGCGTATGTGGTAAGAAAGCATTGCAAAGATTTGTTCAGGTTAAAAATGAAATATAAGCAAATTAACATACCTAACCTACAAAAGTTTCCAAAAAAAACAGACAGACCCCATCAAAGTCACTTCTTTAAAAATTCATTGCACACGTACATGAAAAAAAAAAAATCCTCACACTTCAATCTCCCGTTTACCTCATTTAATATTCCCTGTCATCTCCATCGTAAAAAAACAACAATAATAACATGCAAAGTATGCCGTAAAAAAAAAAAAATAATTAGATAAACACACGCAAAACTCACCGACCATACATACACACCTTTACTTTACCTTTACTTTCCGGGGCCCTGGATGTTTCCCTGTACGTCTGGGGCCCCCAGGTTGCGGTGGCGTCCATCCAGCCTCCTGGTTGATTAGGGCACGCAGTGACACCCCAGGCAGGCTGGTAAGGTCAGGCCCTACAGAGTGTCAGGGAGCCGGGGGGGGGGGGGATGATGTACTCCGGTAAATGCCTCAATTTTTCACCTCTCGACTTTGTGTTGTGTTTTTTTGGTGTTGTTTTTTCGCCGCCCTCTTTCCTTTCTACACTGCATCAGTGTCAACGTCTCTCTCCCGTCCCCCAACACACACACTCTGTCATACTCACACACAATGCACACACACACACACACACACACACACACACTCCCATCGGTGTGGGACATCTGCCCCAGCTGTACGACAGGCCGTAACCCTTTAGATGCAATGTTATTATTGTCGTTATTCATTGTGTTTTACTTTAGTATTGGGCACGGCGATGCTAAAGTCATCACAGACGAAAATTGATATCAAACACGGCAGCGTTTACACCTTTATTGATGACTATTTGTTCTGTTTAGGGTTTGATTATTTTAATATAGATTCATTTGATACAATTTCATGAAATGTATTTGAAGTAGAATGTAGTGTGGAACTGGGATTTTGGATCCCAGTTCCCAGTTTTCCAAAATTTGTCGGAAAAGACAAATTGTCAGAGATAAGATACACTTTTTTCCACATAATCATCCTTTTTTTGTTCTTAACGGTGCAGACAGCAAGACATCATATTCTTGAACAAGAACAGTGTTCTTGAAGAAATCACCTAAAAAAGTTAAGGAATCCACAATTCTGCAAATTTTTCACACAAATAAAATGCTAATGTCAAGGCATAATTCACACTCCAACGTGGCTGACCCGCTTGTAACCGCCTCGACTTGACATCTTTACACTTCAATGCAGAACTAGCTCGGTCAAAACAGAGTATGCGTCGAGTATTTTCTCTCTCTCTCACTCACAAACACACACCACACACACATGCAAGCACCCACACACACGCGCATGCACACACACACACACACACACACACACGTTCTCGCGCACACGCACACACACACACACAAGCACACACACACACAAGCACACACAAGCACACAGTTGACAGCTCATTAATTCTGACGCTTGAGTTCTGTCACACTATTTGATCAACTCTGAGATTAGAAAAGTTGCAGTCGCTTTAACAATCACGTTATTAGACGATTACAGCAATCACAACAATCAATCACCCAGCAATCACTTTGTGAGGGCTCTCCAGTGCTGGATAAAGAACCAAGCTTTTTCCATTCAGAATTATTTTTTATTTTGCATAACATCACATGATTTTATCCAAAGCAGCTTGCTGGGGATTCAGATCCTGGTCATGGAAGAGCGAGGGTAGGGGTTGGAGGCTGTGGAAATTGGGCATGGAACCCAGGATCTTTAAGGGAGTCTTCATACAGGAAGTGGAAGCCATCATAAAGCATCTGCTGGTTGATACCTCCTAATGCCTTGGGCATCAGGAGACGCTGTGATTCTGACTGATTGCTGCCCTGTCTGTCTCTCTCTGTCTCTGTCTCTATTTCTCTCTTTCTCTCTCTCTCTCTCTCTCTCTCTCTCTCTCTCTCTCTTCTCTCTCTCTCTCTCTCTCTCTCTCTCTCTCTCTCTCTCTCTCTCTCTCTCCTCTCTCGTCTCTCTCTCTCTCCTCTCTCTCCTCCTCTTCTCCTCTCCTCTCTCCTCTCCTCTCTCTCTCTCTCAAGCACTGTTGTGCTTGCTTTGGTTTGTTGATGTTCGCATGCCATGGCTAATATTCGCCAGGCAATACAGCTACAACTACAACACTAGCATTTTATTGGCCAAAATAAAACACGAATAAGGTAAGACACAAGGGGAAGGAACTAGGTTTGAATGATTTTATGTTTTTGAGGATCTTAACAGGATGCAAGCGTTAATATCTTCTCTAATATCTTCTCTAATATCTTCTCTCTCTCTCTCTCTCTCTCTCTCCTCTCTCTCTCCTCTCTCTCTCTCTCTCTCCTC